>NW_026936855.1:0-7510 GCF_032062105.1 Saccostrea cuccullata
AATCAATCTTAAGTTCTTGGAATAAGATACAAGATTCAACTCCAACGTTAAATAGGTTAAGAATAAAAATAACCCCCCTTCCCCCCCCAAACCCCCCACCCCCCCCCCCCCCCCCCCCCACACACAAACAAATCAAATTAATGGCAACGTAGAGAATCACTGTTAAACTCAAATAACACCTCGGACCCACATAAAATTTCAGGAAAACTGCAGAAAAGAGCTCGAGGAAAGTGTATTAAAATATTTCATTTGAGTTTCCAAAGTATATAGAAATTATTAATTTATACAGAAAAAATTACAAATCCTGTCGTGTTTAAAATTAAAGTGCAGATGACCAAAGTTGGCATATAAGCCTTTTATAGCCTATTTATTCAGATGTCGTTAATAGCATTCGATTCTACTGATTTGAAATAATATTTTAATACCAAGCATCCTATGTTTAATTTACCTTTGAAATTTATTTCAATTTTTTTTAGAATTACGCAATCCCCAGAAATAGCGATTTTCGGTATATTAAAAAATCAATATACATGTACGCTCCTTCGTAAAATAATCAGATATTTGCATTCATGAAAAAAATATTAATAAGAAGGTGTTAAACAATATAGGTCACATTAGCTGACACGAATGTCTTTTTAAACATCTCTTGTAAAACCTAGAGAGTAGCCCCCTATGCATTGGAAAAAATGAATAGTTCCGGTCAAAAAACCTTTTTATATTTATTTACAAAGTATATAAAATTTACCAGGCACAGGTATCAGAGTTGTCAAAATGGCCTGAGAGGAAATATTTAAAAAAAAATTCTGAACAGAAAGGAAAATCCCTTTTCCATGTATGGAACTACTATTGAATAAGTTCATTTTGATTGGTTAGGTATTGGCGTGATACCCTTAGTCGACTTTAACCCTGCCTTGTCGTCGGAATAAAACCAACTTTGAGCCCGAGGTTAAAATAAGTAGAGAAATAAAATGTGAATCGATATATTAAAAATATGACATACTAGTATGCTTGAAAAATGGTAAATTTATATATGTATTTTTTTCTTTGATTCGGATAGAAAGATATGTTAATCGCTTAATCAACATGCCATAATCATCTTGCATATGCATATGCATGTACATGTACGTGTGCGCACATGCAAAACGTTAAACAATATATCGTTGATAGTTGATATCATTGTAACTTCTATATTCTTAAATGAAATCTTGGGATACTTGGCATATTTATAAAAGGTCTTAGAGGAATAAGGCACGATAAGGGACATGGGGAGCGTTTGGGGAACATCTGTAACGGTCCCCGTTACAATTAGCACTAGTTTACTTTCGTTCAACCAAACGTTTGGCTGCCTCTGAAAAACCCTATTGCGAAATGTCGGAGTTGACATAGACAGCCGCCATATTAGGCCCGCTTCAGATTTTCAAATGTTAATATTTAGAGTGTGGATTTATCAATGTTCAAACAAATTATATAGTAAGCATTATAAGAACCGTCTCTATTAACATTCTAAAAATAAATGAAAAATATTGAAAAACAAAAAAGTTAGAAAATACGGACTATTTAAATTCCCTTCCGCTAGCGACCGGAAGTACTGACGACACACAAAAAGGTAATTTCACATATCTAAAAGTCATCATCTATCATCTCTAACAAGTCTCCAGTTAATATCTTTGACCATTTTCGTAAAAAAGGGGGGACAAAAATCCATTTTAAAATCAGAAAAATGTCAATAACTTGGAACCAAAGGTGAGTATTCCAAATTTTCCTTCTGATGAACAAAGTTCATATAATGACGCATTATTCCTGAAAGTTTCATTGAAAACCACCGAATAGTTTTCGAGAAATCGCCTGCACAAAATTTTGGGGAAAAAAATAATAATAATAAGAAACAGTAGAATCACTAGAAGGTCTTCCGCTGAAGACGGAAGACCTTAATAAGAAACAGAGTAAAAACAATATGTTCCCAAACTCCGTTTGGGGAACATAACAAGCTAATTTAGAAAATTTGTGTTCCCCGCTTCGGGGATAAAGAGGACCATGCGCAGTTCAGGGGGTTGGATACCCTGAAGGAATTTGTAGAATTATGAAGGTCTTTCGTTTCCAAAGGAAGACCTTCTACTGATGCTGTTGGTAAAGATTATTATTCTTTTTTTTCTTCTACTTCTTAGACGCCAACTTTGAAGCCTCATTTTGAAGCACTTATTTCCCAATTGATTTCGCTCAAATTTTGTACTTGAAGTTATTAATCCCTTTCAGAACGCTGTCTAAAATTTCTAAAAGTCACTTCCGGTTTTGAGTTATTTCCTTTTCAATGAAAATTAATAGGCTTTCATTTCCAGACAAATGCTCAGAGATGGCTAAAGCTGGAGCAGAAATTCTACTGATTTTAGATAATATAAGGATTGAAGTTGTGCACATCGGTTTTTGTTTTTCGATTTCTCTATTCAAAATGGCGCTATATAGGGGTAAAAAATTAGAACGCTTAAAAAAGTCAAAAATGACTCATATTTTGCTTTTTTATCTTCTAAACTAAAAATATTTTGTTAAAATATATAGAACATGATTTGTGTAGAATTAGAAGATCTTTCAAATGATATCTCGGAAAAAGGACTGACCCCTTAATTAAGGGATCTAGAAGGGCCAGACATTTTTTCCAGATATCCCAAAAAGTATTAAGAGTCTGTAATGCGTCCAAGAAGCAAAATTGTTCCATATGCCAAGCATAATCTATTGAAATGCGTCTAGCGACGTCGCTTCCGGTCAAACCGGAAGTCATCAAAAAATGCATATTTTTGCCGTTCTTGACAAGTTTTGGGTAACATATGCCACTGGAAGCATAAAACTTAATTTTCCGTCCGTCGACATTACTTCCAGTCAAACCGGAAGTAGCCAAAAATAGCTTTTTTAAGGTTTTGATGCAAAATTGAAATTATAAAGTGACTGGAGACGTCTTAGCTCATTGCTTTCTTTTGTTGACGTCACTTCCGGTCAAAACAGGAAGTAAGACCTACTTGTTGCTTTGCAACGAACTTTGCTCTAGTTAAATGTATGCTTTTATATTGAAGCAAATAAAAAATGCCAATATGAATATAAAGATTTGATTTCTTATTCCTTAGTATGTGTATAGATTGATTGATTGTATATTGTTTAATGCCCTTCTCGAGAATTTTTCACTCATATGAAGACTCCACCACTTGCCTGTGGAGAGCTGCAAATTTTGTCCTATACTCGGCACTCAGCCTAGGGCCATTGAGCAGGGGGGGGGTTGTCTTTATCGTGCCAAGACCTACTGCGACACGGGACCTCGGCTTATACGGTCTCATCCGAAGGACCGGGTTGTGTGTATCGATGATTCTTTGTATATAAAATATTTATCACACTGTAATAATGATTTTATGAGTTTGTACAAGCTAGACGTCATAACTTTTTCATTTCACATGACATGATGCTGTCTACTATCATTTTCAAAACGAGAGAGAGAGAGAATGGATCGTCCAGGATTCGAACGCGGGATCTCTTGCATTTGAAGCGAGAGAGACCAAGGAGCCATTTTTTTCTAAGGAAATTATATGCAAACAATAGGTCACATAAATTATGCTTTTATTAAACAGTTCTAATAGATGTAATAAGAATTAAAAGTCCGCCGACAACCTATATACGTAATAACTTTCCATATCCCCCTGTGCTAAACATAGTGGCAAGCAACATTTAATAACAATCAAACAAACGGGGCGGAACACTTTGAGAGGGGTGAAGAGGTCCTAGGGAGGTTTGATATAAAATTTCATTGCAAAACTTAAAAAATCTTCTTGAAATTCGCCCGGAAACGATAGTGTTACACACAGACATAATATATATATTTACGACCTTGAACTTTGAGCTTTTGATCTTAAAATCATTAGGGGTCTTCCTTAGGCAACAGGGAGTTAAGTAAAATTTCATTGCAAAATCTTATAGGTTTCTTGAGATATCGCGCGGAAACGAAAGTGTTATAACAGACGGAATTTATTGATTTATGACCTTGACCTTTAGACCTCAAAGTCAGGGTTCTTTATTTTGTCTTAGGGAGATAGTATGCAAAATTTCACTGCGAAAGCTCAAAGGGTTCTCGAAATATCGTGAGGAAACGAAAGCGTCACAGAAAGACAGACAGACGGACGGACAGACCCAAATAAATATCGTTCACTTTCAATGAAAGCGGGGGACAATTACTGCTGAATGTTTCAAGGCGTTATTCTACTAACTGCGAGGTATTAAATTGAAAATACAATAGTGTTTCCGAGATCGACCCTATGTTCATTCAGGCTGACGTGAGTAGTATAAGCGGCCTAGATGGGGGGTTCAACTGAGTGCACTTTTGGGGCTGTGGGGGATAGGGGGTTCAACTGAGTGCAGCCCCTGGGGGGGATAGGGGGGTCAACTGAGTGCAGCCCCTGGAGGGGATAGGTGGGTCAAGGGAGTGCAGCCCCTGTGGGGGATAGCCGGTTCAATTCAGTACATATAATCCCCCTAAATACGGGGGGTGTGTTTACACTGTGTTTACATTATACACTATACGCTGCTGCTACTACGATTTTGGCAGCGACTTTTATCCCTGTTGCATCATCTGTAAGAGCCCTGTGCAAAAAATACGATAGACCTACGGTTTTTTTTTATGCTGACTACACAGGTATTACTTGGCAGCGATTCAAGTTTGTTTAGGGCCGTGTGCAAAAAATATGCTTACCTATGCATTGTGACGTCATCCACTGTATAAATAAAGGTTTTCTCCTACTTTCAGCTCATTCTACAGTCAGATCCAGCTCCCTGCCTGTGGGGGGTCATGGATTCTACTAGAGAAAAACAGTTACATGCTCAACGATTATTAGAATGGAAAAAAAGGGAAAGAGAATTAGAACGAATTCTTTATGACAAAAGAGAGCAAAAGTTAAAGTGTGTTTAGCTAGAGCCATCGTCGTCACTCGATTACACAGTCAAAAACCCGAACATCCAGACCCCGAATGGGAAAAACAATGGCGCCGTATGCGGAAGGGAGATAAGGAATCCTTAGACCAGAAACGAGAGGCCATAGCCCTCATGGAACAGGCCGAGTGTGATATCACTCAAGCTTGTGGATATGCAGAGTGGACGAAATTACAACAGGTGTTAGCTCCCCAGTATCGACTGAACATATTTCAGTTCAAGTCTACTTCGATTAAACTCACCTTAGAGCGCATCTTCAAAGGCTGGGGAGACGGAACTTGTTTGAACATTTTGTTAGACGACCATCATTACGATGCAATCATATCCATGCCTGGAGTAACGGGGAACCAATATTACTGTGATCATTGCGACGTGGGGTACAGGACTGTCACAGAACATCGTTCCAAGTGTCCTCATCGCTGTACCTATTGTTTAGGACAACACCCTAATTGTCCCGATGAAGGGATCGAGATTAAATGTCGGGAATGCCATGGAATGTTTAAGAACAGGACCTGCTACGAAAATCATTTAAGACCTCATAGTAAGAAGACTACCACTACTGTCTGCAATTTAATGGAACAATGCGAGAAGTGTCAGTCTTGGATACCTAAGAAATTATTCCCTCATCACAAATGCGGAGAACAGAAACAGTGTAAGATCTGTAAGAAAATCGTCGATACCGATCATCAGTGCTACGTACAACAGAAGCCCAAGAAGAAGAAGAAGGGGAAAGGGACCTTAGAGTTTTACATCTATTTCGATTTCGAATGCACTCAGGAAACCGGCATTCACGTCCCTAATCTGTGTGTGGCACACCGCGTCTGTCAACATTGCAGTCACTTACCCATAGACCAACCCTGTCCTCATTGTCAACACATGGGACCCCGTCAGCACCTATTTCAAGGACCAGACACCTTAAAGAAGTTCATGGACTGGTTATTACAACCCACTACAGGTACTAAGAATTCCACTTTAGTACACGACGAGGCCATTATCATCGCCCATAACTTCAAAGGCTACGACGGACAATTTGAATCACCTGGTGCATTCCTCTTGCCTGAAACCTAACGTCATCATGACCGGCAGTAAGATCTTATACATGGAAATATGCGGACTGAAATTCATCGACTCGTATAATTTCTTACCGTTTGCTTTAGCCAAGATGCCCTCCGCTTTCGGATTCGACGAATTGAAGAAAGGCTATTTCCCCCACTTTTTCAATACGACGAGCTTTATTAGTACAACAAAAAGGAGGAGGTATTTTACCCCTTTTAATCTCAGCAGCACCTTTACTGTTGGATGCCGGACATTCTGTCTATAAAGCCATTAAAAAGAAGAGGAACAACAAGATACAAAAATGAGTCGTAAAATGGTGTTAGTACCTGAAGTTCTGTTGAATGAACTCAAAGGTAAACTCCCCAAACCTCCGGAATTTCAATCTACTCTGAGTATAGGTCAAGAATTGGACCAGATTACCAGACGTGAAGATTTAACTCCAGAAGAAAAAGTGGCTTTATACGGTCAAGATCTTCATCAGTATAGGAATTATTTACAACAAGCGAGAGAGCCAACGACTACCAAAAAAACCCCTGCACCCTTAGCCCCAGCAGCACCAGCAGCCCCAGCCCCCGCAGCAGCAGCAGCAGCTCCAGCAGTAGCAGCAGCACCACTAGCAGCCTCAGACCCCGAGATCGATCAACAAATCATTCAAAGTGTGAATAAACCCATGCAAAGGAAAGCTGAATTATTATTAAATCATTTAAAGAAAACCAACGTCTTGACTTGGGATAAAGACGGAGAAATCAGTTATCGAGGTCAAAAAGTGCCCGATTCTAACATTGTGGATATAATGGCCGAAAACATGAGAACCAGATCCTTGAAAAATCGTCCGGTGCCTAAAGGATTAGATGAATTTGCTCAAGCTTTAAAAGAGACCCGTACTCCCATGACTTACTTGCAAAATCGAGACCTTATAAAAGCCATGCAGAAACCAGGAAAAATCAGTACTCCTAAAGGGGCTTTGAGTGACGACGACGACGAAGAGGAAGAGAGCGGATTTCAGGATGCTTCCTCTTCTTTTTTGACCCCTATTAGTCGACCTGTAGAGGCAAGATCAAGGGTGTTAAAAAAATTCACACCTAAATATAGTCCCTATCGAGCCCAAAAGCAATTAAAAGCCCAAGAAGAAGAAGCCAATAAGAAATTAGAACAAATCGAGGAAAATTGGCTATCATTGCCTAAGAAATGAAGAAGAAGAAGAAGGGAGTAGAAGACATTTTAACAGAGATTTATTACGATCCTAAGAGAGGGTATGGAGGCATACAGACTTTGTATCGTCAGGTCAAAAGTCTTGGACATAAGATTTCTTTAAACACCATACGAGAATGGTTAAAAGAGCAAGATACCTATACCTTACATAAACCCATTCACCGAAAATTCCGGAGACAACAGACCAGAGTGACGGATATAGACGAACAATGGCAATTAGATTTAGCGGATGTGTCCAGTTTAAAGAAACATAATGACGGTTATACCTTTTTATTGTGTGCCA
>NW_026936856.1:0-7435 GCF_032062105.1 Saccostrea cuccullata
TTTAAAAAAAGGACTACAAACGTGGACCATATATGCATGTTTTCTATTAACCGAAATTCAATCAAAGAAAATTTGTTAAGTTTATTGGATATTAAAGTAGGTTCGTTCGCATTTTCGACAGTGATTTCTCTACTTTGACCGATAGTACTTTCATAGTAAAATTGATAAATTTAATTTGCGATTGGCATATAGTTTTGTTATTTTCAAATCCATGCAGGATATTTTGATACATATATAACCCATATACCTGAATTGAATCTGCAACCTATTTTTTTTTTCAATTTCAAAATTCAGTTCAGGTCTGTATATGATATTTTTTTTTTCTGGAGCCCCCCCACCCTCTCCCCGCATGGAATACCGTTGCTAAAAGCTTGTATCAAGCTGTATTTGAATCCATATATATCAATTTTTTTGCAGCCTTGATGCACAAAATTAATGCCGGTGAAGACTTGTTTTATCTTTTAAAAACCTACAACTACATGTAGTATGTATGAAGTTTTTAATTCAAGTTGTAAAGTTATCTATAGATAATTTAACAACTTGAGTTAAAAACTTAATTCAACGACTAATAGATACATGTAACATAACAACTTGAATTAAAAACTTAATTCAACGGCTAATAGATAACTTAAGAACTTGAATTAAAAACTTCATTCAACGACTATTTCTAGGTTTTTAAAAGATTCAACGACTAGCTAAATGTAAGTTCTTCATACATTTTAAAATGCTTGTGCCATAGATTCAATGTTTAGTTCGTGTTTAAAAGTATGTGTACAAGATTAAAATTTGGATCCGCCAACGAACTCTCAATCGCATCATCTCGGGTCTTTCTGTCAAATGTCGGAAAGCTAGTCGAAAAGGCCCGAGAAATTGCGATTGGTGAAGCGGAGTCAGCCGAAGATTGCCGATTGGAACTCTCTAGAATTCTCGCGCATGCGTAGGCTGGCTTATGCCCAGGGCATCCTGCTTAGCCTCGCTTATTGCTAGCGCTCTCGAGCGCTAGCAACTACGTTTGTCCAAATTCCTTGAATACGCATGCTCGGCCGCCATGGCCGTGCATTCTGGCAAACTAAGTCTCACGAACCACACGCTCCACGTTTCTCCGTAAACTCCGACAAGCATCCTCTGGGTGGTCGGAGATTTACGGAGACAGCCGAGGGTCTGGTTGAACGAGACTTGGAAAACTGTGAAAACTACGATAGACCGTACGATAACAGTTTCGTTGTACCATGTTGTAGCATGAAATAACTGTTTATTTATTGTGTAGCTTACACTTTAAAGATAACTTCATATTTATAATATTTCAAATTCTGGATTTTTTTGCTGACGGAAAAGCCCGAGTCATCATCTGATTGTTCTAAACAATGACAAGGGAGTTTTTTTTAACTTCTAAGCACAACCAAAGATAGATTTTAATTTCTGATTGGTCAATTCAGCCAATCTTACAAATTCCAGAAACAGAAGCAAGAATTTACACTAAAAATAACGAATAAATCCACTATTTATGTTTAAAAAATTCGGATGTGTACGGCTTTTAACCTAACATATCTTGACAAAGATGACCCAAAGGACCAAGCTACTTCACATGCGTTCCAAACTCTGGACTCTTTACACAACATACACTTTGAGTTATTTTCTCTATATTCCTTTCAACTCCCATATGTATTTTTTTTTCAAAATTGCCAAGAAATTCTCATCTTTAAATCAGCTAATACATGCAATGTCTCAATCGGCATCTTCTTCATATTATATAGACCCCCCCCACTCTCCAGTAAAGGTCACCCACCCCCTTGTTTCTTTACCTATGTGTCTATAAAATACGCTTCACAAAACAATAATAACTTTATCACTCTCCAGCCTCGATAAAAATTAAAGAATTCAGCAAAATAAATCACTTGATCACGGATCTTCCTTTCTGTGTTTAAAAATTGCTACGGCGCTAGCTAACCTAATCTTTTTAAAAGATAAACTTGTATATTTACTGCGTGGCACTGCAAATATCCCCTATACTATAATGATAACAGTAAAGGGTATATTTTTATTTATGAAAAGAAAGGTTAAAACGTCAACCGTAGAACGTAAACCCCTGTTAAAGAGTTACATGTAGAATCTAGAAGGTTGGTAGGATGAACCATATTTATGAAGTTTAATAAAATGAAAGGAGCTCATCGCCTCCTAATAACTTGTTCTGGTTTGAGAAAGAATTTTTTTACCTTGTCAAAATGTTTCTCAGATGGATTTTTTGTTTACTGATCACCCCCCCTCCCCCCCCCCCCCCAAAAAAAAATCAAATTCAAACAATAAACATAAAAAACAAACAATCAATTGTGGGGCCGTTATTGCGTCTATAGAAAAAATTGAAGGCCTTCTAAACACGAAAAAGATTCCAGTTTATTTCGTCAATATACTAGAAAGTCATAATTTTTCCTGATATTGACATAATCATCAACTCTTTACTTCGCTACTGTAGAGCAGAACTTGAACGACTGCGTCACATAGGATATTTTTGTTAATTGTGTTTCTCTTTGTCTGTCTATGGAACGCCGTCACTGCCTTATAGCAGAACACTACTATTGCATTGTGTCAACCTTCCATTACATTATGTCAACTCTTTATGACATTAACCCACACTACTATTGCATTGTGTCAACCTTCCATTACATTATGTCAACTCTTTATGACATTAACCCACACTACTATTGCATTGTGTCAACCTTCCATTACATTATGTCAACTCTTTATGACATTAACCCACACTACTTTTGCATCGTGTTAACTTTCCTTTACATTATGTCAACTCTTTATGACATTTACACATGCTATAATTTTATTTTGTCAACTTGCATTTCGTTTTGTTTACTTTTCATGACACTCTTAGTTTTTATTAACTGATGTGAAAAGCTCATGCCGTATTGTGCGCACTCTTCTACATTATGTCGATTCACTATTACGTTATGCGAACACGGGTATCCTCGGCCTTTATATGAGCATAACGTATTTTCCGCGTTCCGCAAGCACTAAAAATGGCGGGAGAGAAAACTGTCGTAGAAGAGATTCTCAGCGATTTCGGAATGACATCTTTAAATGAAAACTTTAAGCGACAAATGATTGACAATCTTGAAACATACAAAGCCTTTACACTGCGACTGTGAATTAAAGTCACGTCGAAATTCAATGGTGTTTACTTTGATCTGATAATTAAATAAATCAAATATTATGAGTCGTGCAGCAATCATTTTTTTTTCTTTTTATTTTGAATTCTTTTTTATAAAAGTCTTAAACTTTGTAGGACATTGCATTAGTTTCACATTAAGTTTAGCTGAATTAAGTTGAAAACTTTTTTCTATAAAACTATAAAGCCTGAAAGCTTCTCCGCTTTCCGCCCTTGGTCTCCAACCATATACCGTCCCCCTTCCTTGTTCAAGATTCCCATATCTGCCATTGATATGTGCCCATGCATGCTTACTAAGGCATATTCAGATGAGCGACTGGTAGCGACTGGTAGATTTTTGTAATAGAATTCTGGCCCTGGAATGATTAAAAAAAATTACTAACTCCAGTGACGTAGCATCTTTTTTTGAAAGAGGTGGTCAGCCAGAAAAAAAAAATCATTTACCCAAAAAACTTGACAAGCCAAGAAAAAAAGTACAATCCCGAAAATCCTATTTTGGGGAGAGGGGTCCAACTTTAATCAGTCCCATTTTTTCCCAGATATATTACATTACCCTTAGTGGACTTTACTTCAACAAGAAGTGGGGGTGGGGGCTGTACAGTTTCAATGAATATTACATTTTCTATAGTAAAGTTTTGTCTGGGAAAAGAGGGGGGTTGATATTATGTGCCTGTAATTTGTCCTAATCAATCAGGACCCCTCCCCCTTCTTGCCAGTCATTAACACACGGTCGTCAACATTCATTATATACTAGATATACAGCTTTGAGATGATGTAAATGTATTTTAAATCAGGTAATGAAGTTTTGGAATCAACAATATAAAGAGTTAACACAATATAAAGATATTTTTAAATCACATAAGAAAGAGTTGACATAACGTAATTATATATCCACATCACGGAATGGGGTTTTGACATAATGTAATAAAGTATTGATATAATATAAAGATATGTTCACATTATGTTATACACTTTTTACACCATGTAATAAAGCACTGACATAAAGGTACGATGTATTCACCTCACATCATGATGCCCTCGCCGTAAAATAAAGATAAATCCATATCACGTAATAATGCTTTGATATAATAGAAATATACACTCTCAAAAAGGAATGGGCTTTTGACTTCATGTAATGATAAGTTTAATTATAAAACACAATTTACCTGACGTAATCCAATTTTGACCTCACATATCAAAAAAATGAAATGATGTAAAGAAACATTCATTTCACGTAATAAAGTTTTAACACAATGTAAACACATTATCACTTCACATAATGAACTTTTTACTTCAAGTTATGAAGTGCTGACATAATGAAAGGATGTATTTACTTCATGTAATGCGGCATTGACATGATGTTAAGATATATTTACATCATCTCATAATAAATGGACATAACGTAAAGATATGTTCATATCACGTAATTATAAATTGACATGATAAATGCATAGTTGTATGCTATAAGGCAGTGATGGCGTTCCATATCTGTCTATATGTACACATTATAAGAAAATGAAAAATCACCACATTGGCAAAAAGAAAAGGTGCTTCTAAATTGCAGAAAAGTAAAAAACAACAGGTTTGGCGCGGCTTTTATTCTTTCTAGGCAATTCCAGGAGTCCTCTACAATTTTACCGCAGACATTTTTGCTTCCGTTGCTTTCTATTTCAGTGCAGGGTACATCCAGGACTATTTGATTTACTACGTGTTTCATAAAGCTTATATTTCGACAATAGGCAGGTAATGGACGAGAATTATCCAATCATTTCGGAAATTAAATCTCAATGACTCCGATAGGAAAATTGTATACAGTAAATAAAATTATCAGCATCTTGGCGTCGCAACCAAATTAAACTGGGGGGGGGTTAAACCAAAAAAGGTAAGCCACAAATTCTCAATCCCTTTTTTATGTTTATCTTTTCAGACATGGGCTGGGGTTCAGGGAGGGGGTAAGCCCTCTTTAGCACCACGGCTGCAACACCTATGTATAGTGTGGAGCGAGACACTCCCTGGTATTCAAGAGGTCGAGTGTCACCCTTTCTTGGAAATATGATTTAAAAAAAAAATATGGGTTTCAGTGATTTCAGATTTTCAATATAACACAAGTGAACTTGTGTTAAAAATTTATTATAACGAAAATCAAGCAGTGAAAGTAAAAGTTGTATTTTGAAAAATAAATCAAGTCAAGTCACATAAATCAAAGACGAGTTGTAATGCTCACACACGGACACATACACAAACTTTTTGGTAACTTAGAATGAATAGTCCAAAGTAAAACTATATATTTTCTTGATGACGGAATGTCCAGTGCATCTGATTTTCACGTCCGGGATAGTCCACGGCGGATCTAAAACTAACTCTCTCACACAACATACGGGATTCACTCAAACACATTTACGTAATAATCACACATACAAGTCGGATGCTCTTTGAGGTAGAGGATTGACACTAATTCCTTAAATAAATATTGAGTGACAAATTCCTTTTTACTGTCTAAACATTAATTGACTGATAAATAATTTTCGACATATGTTAAAAACAGGCATTAAAAATAATTGTTTTTATAAATTAAAATTCTGTTAAATTTAAATAAATTTAGTAAAATTTACTTTGTGACAAATAAAATTATAGTGAATTTAATCACACAATACAAACCAGAAGTCTCTGTCGAGACTGAAGCTCTACTGGTTTGTACTTATAGCAAAGGAAGAGAAATCAAAAGTACTTAAGCAGTTGGAAATTGAAACTTTTCAACAGCAATAAATAGAATAATGATCCTTGATTAAGTCTCTTTATGTTCTTAGTGCAGTCTACTTGCATGCCACATTTATATTATAATCAGACTAAAATTGTATTTGGAGTAGCATTTTGAAAGAATTTCACAGAAATTTCTATTTTTAGTAACCATGGCAACACCGTTCATCGAAATCAAAAATCGATATACAGAATTATGTATCTTATTGTAGTCTACTTGTGTGCCAAGTTATATTGAAATCAGACTAAAACTGTAGAAGGAGTAGCATTTTGAAAGAATTTCACAGAAATTTCTATTTTTAGTAACCACGGACACACCGTTCATCGAAATCAAAAACCGATACAGGGAATTGTGTATCTTAGTGTAGTCTACTTGTGTGCCAAGTTATACTGAAATCAGAACAAAACTGTTGGAGGAGTAGCATTTTGAAAGAATTTCACAGAAATTTCTAATCTTAGTAACCACGGCAACACCGTTCATCGAAATCAAAAACCGATACACAGAATTATGTATCTTAGTGTAGTCTACTTGTGTGCCAAGTTATATTGAAATCAGACTAAAACTGTAGGAGGAGTAGCATTTTGAAAGAATTTCACAGAAATTTCTATTTTTAGTAACCACGGCAACACCGTTCATCGAAATCAAAAACCGATACACAGAATTATGTATCTTAGTGTAGTCTACTTGTGTGCCAAGTTATATTGAAATCAGACTAAAACTGTAGGAGGAGTAGCATTTTGAAAGAATTTCACAGAAATTTCTATTTTTAGTAACCACGGCAACACCGTTCATCGAAATCAAAAACCGATACACAGAATTATGTATCTTAGTGTAGTCTACTTGTGTGCCAAGTTATACTGAAATCAGACCAAAACTGTAGGAGGAGTAGCATATTGAAAAATTGTTTACAGACAGACAGACGGACAGACAGACAGACAGACGGACGGACGGACGACGGACGCATTACTATCGCATAAGCTCTTCTGGTCTCTGACCAGTAGAGCTAAAAATACACAATCCTGGAACCAAGTCCCATTGACTAAAATTTAAGCAACGTATATCTGTCTAAGCATAAACCAAAGAAGACCGAGTACGACATTTTTTTTCTTATTTATGCATGATCATGAACCGATGTGTTTATGTCTTATAAAACAAATATATGGTCAGATGCAGCAGAATGTGTTTTTACTCTTTACACGTAAAAGCAAGCATATACCGGTATTACTTAATCCAACTTTTATTTTTAAGAGGCATTTTCTGTCATAAATGATGTATTTTATAAATTAACTTATATTATTTAAGATCAATGTACAGAAGCGAGTTGTGGGTCAGTAGACAAGTATAATTCTGTTCCATTGCTGGCTGATTCGATATCTATGGTAATGAGTTTTAATCGGCAATAGTATTATTGATAAAATATAGCGGTATTGATCACCCGAAATTTAATTTAAAAGAAATGTAGCGTAAATGAATTGAAATTTTCGCAATGTAGCGGTAATGTTGAC
>NW_026936857.1:0-73468 GCF_032062105.1 Saccostrea cuccullata
CATTACAAAAATATTTTAAAAACTGATGATCTTTTTTTCTCTCAAAATTTTTGCTGTTGAAACACCAGTAGAATTGAAAAAAAGGAGCATATTCAAAATAATTTTTCTCTCTTCGAACTTTTTTTAATGTTCATAATACAAAAATCGATTAAAAAGAGTTTGTCACATTTCAATTTCTTTAAAATGAAATAGATTCAATCAAAAGTTAGCAAATAAATATTTATTTTTCCGTGAACAGTATTTGTTCTTTCACCTTACAAAATAAACTTTTTATTGACTTAAATGTGTATCGAAACATTATTTTCTTAGACTGGCAGTTGTTTTTATTTAAACGTCACTTTCTACTTCTTATTTAGCATAAAAGTGCCAAACTTCAATTTCTTTTAATCATAGAATGCGACGTACTTTTATTGTGATTTTCGTTTTCTAGCAGCATGCTACTTTTATGTTTCCAAAATTACAAAACGTAGGCATTGTATGACAACCTCAAAGGAATGACGTCAGAGCAGATACAATACAACATGCATAAGGCATAGATTGAATTGTCAAATCGAACAAATAAAATTAAAAGTAGACATAATTTGTGTACTTGAAGGCCCCATACTGATCAGTTTATAGCTAGTTAATACGGATAAAAAATCTTAATAAACTCTGAAGGACATAGGACCCGTCTACCTCTATTTTCTTTAATTATACAACAGTTGACCTGGAGAATATTCATTATTTTCCGAAAGCTTTCATTCCACACCATCTTTAGTTGTTAAATTGTGTGTATCAATGGTTAAGAACATGCCTGAATAATCGATGATAATTGATACGACATTAATAAGGTGACTAGGTTTAGGAATTTATAAGAATACAATAGCTATTTTAGCTAATTAAAATTTATGTTTTAAAAGTAAAAACATATGCTAACATAAATTGCTTTTAAAGAAAAATGATTCAAATGTCCTTGTAACTGTTTTTCTTTTTAAATAAAATTTAAAAGAAATCAATACTACGGAAGCCATGGAGGGACATTGACGTACTTGTTATAACTTATTTGTTTTAAATTATTTGTTTTGAATGTTTTGTTGCTAGTTATAACTAGAAAGCTATTGAGAACCTATTGGTTGACTAACTTTTATAATTAAAATGATGTTTAGTCCTATTTTGAATGTGGTTTTTTATTGATGAATTGTAGTTTAACATCCAGTAGAGTTGAGCTTACTTTATTATTTTAATTGTTATAACTAAATTCTTCTTTCTTGTTTCTTAAAAGTTATAATTACTTAATTCTTATATGTAACTTCCAGTTTGCATAATGATTGAAGGCAAGAACATGATTACTATTTTATGTTGTCGTAAGTAAAAAATTCAAGGGCAAATAATTACGGTCTTCTTTTCTGAAACTACACGTTGCCTCCATCTTTCACGCCACTTTTTTATGTTATGTAAAATTGTAATAACAAATTTAAAATAACAGAAATTCAAAGTGATTTCATAAGAACTGAGTAAAAAACACATAAGAAGTAAGTCAATGTCCCTTCAGGGCGTCTGAAATTAACAGATAAAAATTTAGTAATCACATCAGTGTTGTACGTTTAACTACTAAACTACAATTAATCAGTCAAGAACCACAGTTGAATTTGACTTAACATCATTTCAATTATAAAAGTTAGTCAAGCAACAGGTTCTCATTAGCTTTCTAGTTATGACAAGCAACATAAAATTCAAAATGAATAAGTCAAAACAAAGATGTTATAACAAATAAGTCATAACAAGTAAGTCAATGTCCTTCCAGGGCTTCCGCAATACAAATGAAACTTAATTGTCACAAATACTTTAAATCATCGAACAAAGCAAATCGTTTTAAAAATTTTGAATATATTAATTGTTTTTCTGCAATTTCAATGAAATTTGAGTTTTAAAAACATGGATTACAAAAACATAAGTTGATAGTATGTGAAAAAATATATTTATTCTGAATTTTTTATATTCACATTATTATGTGATACAAAGTTTCAAAAGTTATTATCGCACTCCCAATACTCACTCTTTTCAAGCTGACATCGACAAAGTCTACTAGTCATTGTAGGCAAAAAAGCCTGAAGACTTTACAGGCCTTGAAACTGTCCGTCTTCCCGTTCGTCAACCGTTTGTTCAGCGTTCGCTCACCGTGAAATCACCTTTACGTTAAGCGTTCAGCATACATTAACAATTATTTGCTTTTACCGTTCATAAAGTATTCGCTCACCATTCTCACCATTTTTCTTTTTTGCCTTCACCTTGCAATCAGCATCTATTCATCCTTCAATCTTTTTTTAATGTAATTGATAAATCTAATAAAAAAAAAATGGTATTTTAAACAAATTCAAAAAGAACGATGCTGGAGGTTTAAATCAAAATACGGCAAATTACATGTACTTCTTGTGTAATATCTTGTTGTTGTCTCAAAGATGACAAATATTTGACAGAGAGATTCATGATAATCCAAGTCGACTTAAGGTATTCCGATCCTCAGGTTTATAAAATTAGCGGTTAAGTAATCGGAATTACTCATAACAGTATCTCTGAATCCACAAAGTTATGCAAATTTATCCACAGTTTTTCTTTAAAGTTAAAGATTAATTTAAAAGTTAATCATATTATGTAGGGAAAAGTGTCAAATCTCAATTATTTTTGCAGAAAAAAGTGTATTGGAATATCAGCAATGCATTTTCTAATTGAAAATTGATATATAAAAAAAAACCATATTTTATAAAAAGATTTTTTTCAATCAATCACTTACTTTTCTTTTACTTTACCTTTTCACTTTGAAATCAGAATTAGTCAATTATGAATTTGCTGACTAGTTTTTTTTCCCTACTAATTGTTAGGCTATATCACTTACACAATGTCGATGAATCATTCAGTTGTTTCACTATCATAACAAGGAGAACACAGGGGTTGTGACCAGTCGGCAAGGGATTCGCACTCCAACATGGCACCTGATCCAATCTCTGATATTTTGGAGGTCCGTGTTTGCTCTGTTCCTATTTTATATTGTTTTGTGGACATTTGATCTTGAAGACTGTTCGTTATCTCCATATATTTTATTCAATAACGGGGAGATAGAAGTTCTACTTTTACACTTGACTTAACCAGTGATATTTAGAGGTCCGGGCTGCTCTGCCCCTGATTTGTATTGTTTTAATAGACATTTATGGTTAAGTATTGATTCATCCCCATAGTACTTTATGCATTATAGCTACTTCAAAAGTTAGAAGACAATGAACTCACAAGTTCAGTTTGCAGGAGTCTTTTTAAATTGTTGAAAAGAAAATTAAACTGATGTTTTTTCTATATCTTTATTCATTTTGAATATAAATATAGTACCATTGAATATTACACCAAATTAACCTGTGTTATAATGTACATGTACCTCTCAACGTGTGACATTCCGTACTTTACTTTTTTTTTCAATCGATACACAATTCATTTCTTGCTCTATTGAAGTGCTGTTTGACTTTATTTATATCTTAATCAATAATCAATTACCCCTATAAATTGCATTGTGTGTAGCTACATAACATGACGACACATACACTGTTAATGATGATATAAATCATTGAAGAGTGCGTGAGATCTACGATAATGTATTGCATTATCTAGGAGTAATTGAGCAGAGAGGCCAAAGCGGTGTCCTAGTGCAGAATATCGCACCAGCAACATTAACAAATGTGAAGTGTAGACGATTGCTTATAAATCATTTTTATTTGCAAGTAAAATTCAGAATATCTGCTGTATCACCAGACTACAGACTACAACTATTAAACAGTGTTTTATCATTCATTATCAAAATCATTGAATTTAGTTATGCAACATACAAAGTACGTATTAAGTACACATGTTCTACATTAAAAGACATGCAATGAGAAATTGATTAAGGGTGAAAGTTTTAAGGCTGTCTTATTAATTAATATTCTGGGCCAACAGAGTTTTCGAATAATGGTTTACAAGCACCATTTACTAATTTTTTATACAAACAATGAGTGATAGTCCAGTTACACTTTTCTTCTATGATGTTTATTATTTGTGTTAATATATAAGACACATTTGATTTAATAATTATCTATTTTTAACCTCGTTGCGATATATTGTCATAAAATCTCCAACATTGTTTGGATATGTTAGTTCCGATCTGAAGCGAGATTTGGAAATGTCGGTTCATTGTGAAAGTAAGCATTACGGAACTTTAAAAGAACGTTTAAAGAACCAACAAATCTCTATTTTTGAACAGTAGTCTATAAGGCATGTGAGATCCCAGAATAGACTTTTAAATATAATTATTTTATCAAAGTCAAAAAGTATTGCTGTCTCAATCGATATCTATTTCTAAAAAATATCTCAAAAAACATCAACTTTTAAATTAAAGTTTTAATTTAAGAAATAAGAAGGTATTTGAGGACAGATGGATTCCTGGATTGGTATATATTTCTGGGCCTATCTTTGTTGCAAATGGTGCTAATAATACATTTCTTAAATTTTAAATAATTGTAAACATTTTATGTTGCTCAAAATCTAATTTTCTGCGACCATCCTTTTCTTAATTTGTACAAATATTTTCACTTCAGATCGGATTATTGTGAAATGTTTAATGAAAAATAAAAAATACGCGGAGAAACTTGTTCATTTTACTCATTGATACATGACCCAAGTTGTTATATTCAATATTTTTGACAAAAGTTTGTATCATATGTCATTCATTTCTTTTTAAATGTTGACTTTGGAAAAGTTCTTAGCGCAGAACGTTTACAGAATAGATTATGATTTAAATGATGTAAGGATGGATCATTTTCGATGACAACACCTTAATACCGTTACACTATATATTAACAAAGATCATAACCTACGGTTATTCAGTAACATATGAAAGATGTTTCCATTGTTATTTTCGTAAATTATCATTATGTAACAAATTGAATAATTTGCATATTCAAACATATTACAGAAAATTTAATTGCATTTTAAAAGTGTCTCTTTTTTTCAAAAATAAAAAAAATATATTTTAACAGTAAAGTGTAAACAAATTTACAATTTAAGTATTCTGTACATAAACAATCCTTTCCAATGAATTCAAATTGCATTTTATCTTTAGACTGAGATAAATCTGCCTAAGAGATCTCATTTTAATCAATTCAGTTTAATAAAGTAAATGAAGTATCGCAGAATTGTGCATGAATAAGTAAAAAGAAATTTGCAATAAACATGTACAGGGAATGCTATTCCTCTGGACTATTCTCTACATTTAGTTTAAAAGGAAAGATTGGAAATTCAAAATGAAAAAAAAAATAAATGATGTCATCAATTACTGCACTAGTAATTATGACACAATGGGAACAGAGTACACCATTTTATTCTTAAGTACTTGAAAAGTGCTTTGATCCTTTTAACCACTTCGTAACATTAAAATATTTAAGCCCCTTGAAACATTATATGCCTCCACCCTCCTAGCCAAAAAAGCAAATTCGCAGACAGTTAAATCTATCTCAAGGTCATAATTGGAGTTTAAATCTGATATTTTTATTTGTTTTACCAGAAACTTTTGTTAGAATGGTGTTGGACTAGATAAAGCAAGGCCCGTAAACATATAATTCAAATCTAGACCATCTCAAATGGCCATTTTTCTAGTATTGATTAAAAGGTATTTTGATGGGGCGTGCCATTAGCCCATTTAATTACATTTGGAAAATGATATTATTATCTCCCTATTGTTAAATAAGCATACTCAGATATCCTGGCACGATTCTTTACTGAGTCACGTACTCCGCCTTTTAATGTCGATTCTATGCAATATTTCACATATTGCATGTGTTGCCTCTTAATATAAAATATATTGGAAAATTGGATTAGAGAGAGAAGGTACGATTTAGCTCCCCCACAGCAAGTTAGCTTTGTTTGAATGGAGTAGCTGTCAGGAATCGTAAATTCATTGCATGCAGATGGCTTTTGTAAAGAATTGAAATATATGAAAAAAGAACCTTACAGAATGAAATTTGTTTACACGTGGTTGTAAATAGGTAGCTCAAACAAATCGTTAAACAAGGTATTCTTAGGAGATTAATTGAATGTTTTAGTCAATTTGACAAGATAATGACAAATAATGATTAATAATTTTTATCATTAAAGGATTACCTCAAAATAAGCAGAAAATTATTTAAGAGCGTGTGACCTTTCACATTCTATGCAGGCGATTCATTTAAAGCACATGACCACACAAAGCGCACAGTACTCATCACTGAATATGAAAACTATATGTATACATATCTCTGGGTAAAATGGATTTCAGTTGATATCAATTCTTCCTTTGTAGGATTTTTCTCTTAATTAATGGTAATTTTTTTCCGCTGGAGACCTTGGAATAATTTTCATCTAAATTATTCTAAAAATCATGATGGTGCAATTTCTTTATATCATTGATGATTATTCAATTTCTTCAAGTTTTGAATATTTTTCAAAAGGGAAATAATTTCAGTCTGACATTAAAGTTCGATTAAAAATAAAACAATATACGCGTAGATATAAAAATGCAGAGATTAGCTTAACAATACAATAAGAAATGTTGCATTATCTACAATATATGTCTTTAGGAAGAATTTGAAAAGAAATACACCGTAAGTTCAAGGAAGGTTTCATAACAACTTTTGTATAAACCAAGTAGATAGAATATTCAATTCACAACGTTATATACGATTTCAAAACGTTCTAACTTTATATTATGTATGTGTATTTTTTTTTTAATTCTTTTACACATGTAACTTGTAGAGGTCTTCACGTCTCCGCCTCTAGCTCTTTTGAATTGTCTGACCTTTGCTTACTTTTTGCCATTTTATGAAATCAATTTTGATGTTGGGACGCTACTAATTACCGATAGAGGGCAGTTTGTTTAGGCCTGTACTCAGCACATATCACACTAAGCAGTATATGGATCTCTTTTTGAGCCTGTTACTCTTGACATGAGACTTTAGTTAATACGGTCTCATCTGAAAGACCAATTCTTATTTTTAGGAGTGGGATACAAATCTGCGACAAAAAAAATATTAACTCCTAACAACAAATTTCGAAACCAAAGTTCTCTTTCCATTCCGTCACTTGAAAATTAGCTTAAAAGAGTTAAAGTTATGTATGTAAGATAGATTTGTACTTTAAATAACGTCAGTGCACTGTATTATGATGGATTATTTTGATAGCCCCTGACTTGTGTTACATATATTTGCATTTACGATTCAATGTATGTTATTTGTGAAGGAAATAAATATTTATCTTATAGTCTGACAAAGTCAAAAATTGAAAATGTTACCTTCTACTTGTTATTTATCTTTTAGCCGGTGCTTTAGTATTTACTTGAAATGATGTAAATAATCATTGCTTTCAAAGTCCATTATATAATTACATTGTATTTTGTTTCATACCCCGTTCGAAATTGTTTCTCTTATATAGAGACGTTGCAATAAACCAGAGAAAGGCGTAAAATTTAGAACTTTTCTCGTCATTTAATGCATGAGGGCTATTGAGCAGTGAGGGATCTTCGAATTCATGCCTCGGTTTAAGGGGTCTCATTTTTGGGATTTTTTCTTTAAATTGCCAACCATGTGGCAATGGAACATTCACTACCTAATTTTAATCGAAATAGATCAGTCGCGCTCAGGGCTCGAACCAATGAATGAACTACGTTGACTTTTTTGTTAGAAAGTAATGAAATATGGCATCTTTGATGACAATTTTGATTTTCATTGCAGTTAGATGACAGGTACTTTTGCGTTCATATTATTGATCAAATTTAAGAATAATAAACGTCAATATATCGAATAACTGGAAGAAAATTTAATAACAAAGTCAAACTAGTGCTAATTGTAACGGGAACCGTTACAGATGTTCCCCAAACGCTCCCCAACTCCCTTTTGGTGCCATATTCCCTGTAAGCCTTATTGAAGAAGACAACATCTGTGCATTTTTGACATTAACAACGTTTTCCCAAAAGGATACCAATTATATTCAAATTTAAACATTGCACGCGTGCCCATGTGAATGCACATGCATAATGATCATATAATCTTGTCTACACTTTCTATATATTTAAATATACTATATATTAAAGCATTCCAGAAGTATTAAAAATCACACATTCAAGTGTATTTTTAATTTCACTCCTTCCAAATGCACGCGCGTGCGTGCACGTGCATGATGACCATACCTTCTTGTAGGAGGCCGTTATATCTGTCTATGTTCTAAATCCCATCCTGTTTGGTTGAAAACCAAGGGAATTATAGCCATCTCAAGTTTCAGCCAATCATATTGCAGCACACGTGCATCCACGTGATTTCAAGAATTTTTTTCTAAATCATATTGTAGAATATCCTAATGCATGACTATATTTTAAATTTCAAAGCATTTCGTCAAGAAACAAAGGAGATATAGCCATTTAAAGTTTCAGCCAATCAGATTGCAGCGCACGTGCATGCGCGTGATGTCATGAAATTTTTTCCATATTATATTGTAGGATATCCTAATACATGACATTGTTTAAAATTTCAAAGCATTTCGTCGAAAAACAAAAGAGATATTGAGATTTTTGTTTCAGCCAATCAGAGCAAGGCGCACGTGCATGCGCGTGAGTTCGTGCTAATTTGACAGTGTCATATTATTAACACTATTAATATATCCTTATGTAATGAGTTTCAAAGCATTTCATCAAAAAATGTAAAAGTTATAGCTATATTAAGTATATCAGTCAATTCACTCATTTCACGCGCACGCACGTGCAGGCGTATGCGCGCAAAATGACCTTCGTTCCGCACACCTACACTACACACCTATTAACCCTAAAAAGGTTTTAGCTCAGTTGGGTGAACAGTTTCTGAGAACACTCGCGGACAAAAAAGTACCGGAGAACAAATAAGAAAAAAAACTAGATGCGATCTCGTTGCAAGCAACGAGTAGGTCTTCCGTCCGATATCTGATGGAATAAGACCTGTGTTGGGAAAATTCCACTGACAGGATAAAAAATGTCAAAAAGGCACAAGAATTCTTCAAAATATGTTGAGAAACACAAAATAATGTAGGATCTATCAATTCCAATCAACTTCCGGTTCCACTTTTTCACTTCCGGTGCGACCGTATGTGCTCAAAACTACTTTCAACTTTACATCAAGCAAGCAGTAATCAACCCTGAAAGTTTCGATGGAAAATACTCATTTTTAGACAACTTCCGGTTTGAACAAACCGTACTTCCGGTGGAAATATAAAGATGCTACGCATTCTTTAAATCTCTACTATGAACAATTACATTCATTAGAAAATGAAAAAAAATTGCTATACATGTACATGTATTTAAATTACATGTACTTCCGGTTTACAACGGAAGTGTCCACGGACAAAATGAACAAATTGAAAGCATGCATATTGTTGGGAACATTATTTTGACCATCTTTTGTTTAATACTGCTTATCAAAATATTCACGCTTTTCGAGATATAAAGCGTCAAAGATTTAGCATTCTAGCCCCCTGTGACCCTTTATTACGTAACATATGATCAAAGTTTTAGCATATATTGTTGCAAATAGTTAAGTTGAATATCTTTGCTTCAGTAATGTATCACAAAATATTGATCATTTAAGAGTTAAAGACGAGAGAATTTTGGCCCCTCTATACCCCAAATTTGAAGGGCTAACCCCATTTTCTTCATATCAAATGAAAGGTCTTACTTTACTGCACATTTTTTATTTAGTATGTCTTAACAAAATATTAACCAGTAAAAGATATAAAAGAAAACGTATCAATTTTTGCTAGATGCGTATGAGCCTATTTTTCGGGCCCAGGCGAGCGTCTATGCCTTTTTACCTGGAAAGCTCTATATGCAAAATGTCACATCTACTATCCTTCCTCTACCTTCACTGAAAATCTCAAGTCGATATCTTCAGTCGTTTAGGAGGAGATCTCAGGACAAGCCGACCCTCTAAAAATCAGAAAATCGTCCATATCTCACGACCGGAAGTGACGTCATCAACGACGAAAATTTCCGACAAGGTTCAGATAAATATCTAATCAGATCTGAAAGTTTGGTGAAAATCGGGCGAGCCGTTTCCGAGAAATCGCGTGCACAAAATCGGTAAGAAAAAAAATAATAATAATAGGGAAAAAGAAACCGAACGAAAACAATAAGGTCTTCCGTTGGAGACGGAAGACCTTAATAATAATAATAATAATAAGAAACAGAGTAAAAACAATATGTTCCCAAACTCCGTTTGGGGAACATAATAAGATAACCATTATAGAGACAATGTCTTATCACTTTTTCCATGCTAACAGACAGATTATTTTAGGTTCATTATAGAAATTTTTAGAAGTGTTAACTATATTTCTGATTTGTGTAACGTCTCTTATTCGTACGTCTACCTAATCAATACAGGGGGTTCACGGCGGGTGTAACCAGTTGACAGGGGATCCATACTCCTCCTTGACACCTGATCCCATCTCTGGAATTCCTGTAGTCCGTGATTTGTGCCCTGTCCAAAAAATTGTAGTCGCTCGCATTGCGCAGTGATAGAGTGACTGCTATGAAGTCGCAGAGTACATGTAAGGAGCTTATGCTTACATCGTGGTTTCGAATCCCGCTGTGGGACATGGAAGTAGAGACCGGTCCTTCGAATGAGACCATATAAATTTAACCGATATACCGTTAGCTGTAGGTGCTGACGAGAAAAAAAATCCCTCGATCACTGTTCAATGGCCCTGCGTGCCGAGCATCGGTCGAAATTTGCAGCCCTCCGCCGGAAAGCGGTGGCATCTCCATATGAGTGATAAATTCTCGAGAGGGAAGTTAAACAACATACGATCAATCAATCATTTATTCACTGTTCATACAGTTCTTTGTTTACAGGCTTTTTGAAATCGATCACGGTTTGCCTATTTTCGTTTTTGCTCTTGAACGTAACAAATACGGATTTCTAATATTATGCCAAATCATTTTCTTTTATACTAGTCTGGTCCTGAGTTTTAAAAAGAAGGCTAGAAATAACTTCTAACGGCAAATAATTATTATCTCGTCCAGCATAGTTTTTTAACCTAATTCGAGTATGCTTAATCCGAAAAAATATGCTGGCCTTCATGAAAATGGCGTTAAATAGGTCAAAATGGCGATTCAAAATGGCGGACATCCAATTTTTCCCAATTTCTCTTAATGTCGTTCTAAATGGAGAAATAATGAGTGAATATCTCATTGAGTGTAATAAAACTATAAAATATATAATAGAATTCTAACATTATTAGTTTAACTCAGAAAATTTAGTCGTTTCTTCCATTAATTCGAATTTTCTCTGATTTTTTTGTTTATTGTTTCTATATTCTTTTTTGTTCAGGATTTTACATTTGAAAATATCCATACGCTGCAGATTTGTATTTTTTTCCTTACATCTCACTATTCTACAACTGAATGATGATGCAGGTGTAAGTTAAAAGTCAAAATGGCGATTCAAAATGGCGGATATTCATTTCTTTTTCAAATTATTTCTTAATGTCGTTTACATAGGAGAAAGGATTTGTGAATATCTTACTGAGCGTAGTACAACCATGTAAAATGAAAAAGAATATTGATATTATCACTTAAATTCGGAAAATTTAGTCGGTAAAAAATTGAAATGTGTTTATTAGCTCAAATGGCAATTCAAATGACGTCTTATACACTCGAATTTTGTAAAATATCCAAACTGCTTGATTCTGATTCGAGAAAATAAATTGAGTTTTTTTTTATTCATAAAATAATGTTCAAATGCAATGAAAGTTGGAGGATATTTCTGTTAATGACTTAAGATTTTTATAACACGGATTTTTGTTTAATTACTTTAATCATTAAGATAAATTTTTGACAATTCTGAAGACATTTTACCTGTTATCTGTCTCTCCATGCCTTCATATAAAAAGTTGATAATATCATATACTAATTGCTGTTTTGAGGACAGTATGAAAATTAAGCTACCCCAAGAGCAGTATTCCCCGAGCATTAAGGCGAGTGAACATTGTAGTTCGAGGGTTGCTAAATCGTATCAGTTGTTGGAAATTCTTGATCTATATTTTATAGTCCAATGTAGAAAAAAAATAAATGTTTATATTCATCTGGAAGGGCTAGTGCAACATAACTTGTATGATTTTTAAAATGATGGACCACGACAATTAGAGGGCTAGTAATTTTTACATCATATACATGTAATTCTGAATATATCATAATATCCAAATATAAACATGTTTATTAAGAATTATCAGTATAATATACGTAAACCATAATTTTTCTTGATTGTCCAGCTCTGATTCTGGGTCCCTACATTTGCATTTTGTTATTCTCAGTCAAAAATTCAACTGCACTCTCAAATATTTTACGTTGTGAACGGATAATTTTGTATTGAACAGTGTATATAAATTAAAAAAAAGTTGAAATTTACAAAATATGAAAGAAGAAAATGTTTGTATTCAATCCCCCCTCTATTCTTGATACAACCTTACACTACCCTAACAAAGAAGTGTGGATCAAGTTGCCTTGTAAAGTTTTTGGAGTGTTCAAGAAAATTTTGTTGTCAAGAGAAGTGTTGACTAGATCGAAGTCTAGAATGGCTTAGGCCTATTGGTACGAAAGCTTGTAAGTGATAGGAATCACGAGGAATCTGCAGGCGCTCTTAAATTGCATAATTATACAACTCTTCTTACCAAAATATGCACACAATGTGATTCCAGATGATAAAGTTTGAGAATTTTCTTGCTAATAGAATGACCTTTCCACCTTAAAAGTCAAAAAATCTATACGCGGTCACGAAATAAAGAGCTACATGTCTTGAATATCAGAGATTTTTTTAATACCCCCCACTCCGCTTGAAAAGCGGGAGGGTATAGAGTAATCGGTATGTACGACCGTCCGTCTGTCTGTTACGCTCTGGGGTACCCATCTCTTATCCGCAACTCCTCTCATACCACTGAATGAAGTTTGATGAAACTTTCACAGAATTTTTATTTCATATTACCATTGTGCACCTCTTATTTTACTTTTTGATCCGACACATATTTTGGGTTTCCCATAGCAAAACATGGACACTTCATTATATTCATATGGGAGACAGGGGGTATAATTTAGTGAGCTAATTGCTCACAGTACCTCTAGTTAATTTTCCATAAGGTTTTTGAAAAAATAAACATTAAAAATTTGAACATAAATATGTTGTTTCTTGAATGTTTATTGATTGAATGTATATTGTTTAACGCCGAGTAGGCAATTTTTCAGCCATGTTTCGGCGGACTATCAGTTTAAATAATCGGTTTTTGGAGGATTTAGGTTTCTCTGGCGGCCCCAGTGAGCTTACTCTTTTTCGAACTCCTAAGAAACGATCTTGTCATCCTTAACACGGGGCACCATTTTACTTGAGTGTTGACAATACCAAAATTCCGAAGACAGACCGAAACATTTAGCAAATAAATCTGGAATAGAAAATGTTAGGGGATAATACCAAGTTCTTATAAGTGCTAAAAAGCTGGAACAAAGTGTTCGATGGAACTGGACAAGAATTTCTTCAGTTATATTTGATGGTGTGCTGAGGGATGTTGAAGTAGAAGTACGAGTTGATAATAATAGCGATTCAGGAGTGATTTTAGATGGACAGGGCCGGCTCAAAGGCTTTGGAACACGGTCAAATACGAGGGGAAATTTGGAAACTCTTAAGTCCAGTTTGTTTCCACTATTTCAAGAAAAAAATGAATCTTTTCTAGTATTTTTGTTTGTTCATATTTAATGGACTAATAAATATACTATATATACTATATATACTATATGCTATATATATATAAAACAAACTGTAATTTATTTTCTGCAAAACGAATCAGAGCAGTTTGCGTATTTTACGAAATTCAAGTGAATATGACGTCATTTTGAATCGCCATTTTAACACATTTCAAAGTTAAACGACTAAATTTTCCAAATTAAAGTGATGATATTAGTGTTTTATTGGAAATTTACATGGTTGTACTACGCTCAGTAAGATATTCACAAATCCTTTCTCCTATGTAAACGACATAAAGAAATAATTTGAAAAAAAAATGAATATCCGGTATTTTTAATCGCTATATTGACTCTCAACTAACAGCTGCACCATCATTCAGTTGTAGAATAGTGAGATGTAGAGGAAAAAATACAAATCTGCAGTGTGTGGATATATGCAAATGTAAGATCCTGACCAAAGCAGCATATAGAACAATAGACAAAAAAAGCAGAGAAAATTCGAATTAAGGGTACACACGACTAAATTTTTCTGAGTTAATGTAATAATGGTAGCATTCTATCATCATTTTTATACTTGTATTACACTCAGTGAGATATTCACACATTATTTCTCCTTTTTGTATGATAAAAAAAGAAAATTAGAAAAATTGGATGTCCACCATTTTGAATCGCCATTTTGACCTATTTAACGCCATTTTCATGAAGACCAGCATATTTTTTCGAATTTAGCATACTCAGATTAGGTTAAAAAACTATGCTGGACCAAATAATAATTATTTGCCGTTAGAAGTATTTTTTTTCTATAAATCGGACCAGACTATACCTTCTTAATCTATCTTCAAGATTTAAGCAAATTGGATGTAATTATTGGCCATTTCCTGTATGTTATATTTATTATTAACCTTTAAAGCGAAATATATTTAGCAAAGTATTGATTCTCAATTTCTTACGTTTGATGTCAAACTTATAACGATATATGATAGTTTTATTTCTAAAATTAATTCATAATGAATGATTATTTATATCATTAGAGAACGAATTCACAAAGTGAAATAAACTATTTCAGAAATAACCCACCAATCTTTAACACCCTATCATTACCAGTAAATTAGCATTATATAACATATCAAGGTAACTGTAAGATCCAGGTTCACTACGAACTCTTTGTAAAATAGAATTTCATAGGTCTCCGCACAAGTTCCTGACTATTGTTATTTTTTGTTAAATGATTTTTTTACTTATTGAAAAGTGGACAATCGTACAGGGAACGGAGTTAGTCGTATTCACCTTTTTTCTTCTTCACTGGGTAATCTTTACCCAAATTAATACGTCTGAATAGCCTTTGCTATTTATTTATTAAAATAATTATGTTTAAATTCAATGATTATATTTTGCTTATTTTAAAGTTCTGTTCATGCTGTGAAGCTGGGAAAACTGATGGTTTTTCGACAGAGATTGTCAAAAGAATTCGGACATCAATGCGCATCATTACACCACCTGATATTCTCTTTAGATAGACATGTATTCTTATACAAACAATGCATGCTGCTTTTCTTCCCCTCCATTACATACTATTGCCCGCGTGGTACAGTGTTAGTGTGTTTTCTATTGACTGCAGAGTGAGGAGTTGATCATTACGTCGTGGGTTTGAATCCCACATGTGGGACGTGGAGACCGGTCCTTCGGATGATACCGTATAAACCAAGGTCCCGTGTACAGTGTTGGCACGCCAAAGATTATCTCACTGCTCAATTACCCTGAGTACCGAGTACATGTGGTAGCGTCTCAAAATAAGTGAAGAATTTTTCGAAGTGATGTTTAAAAAACGATTACAAATCTCATTTAATTTGAAATTTAGTCTTTGCTATTTAATCGATTTTTATGTTCTCGCAATCGTAGATTCGGGGATATTTAGTTTTTCCCTTGTTCATCTGTCTGTCTGTCTGTTTGTTTGTCTTTTAATTTCGTTCGCAAAAACTTTAACCTTGCCCATAACTTTTGACTTGATGGGGCTATGGCTTTCAAATCGAGGCATATTCCTTGTGACCTGACCTTTTGACCTTGTTTTGGAGTTGATAGACTTGTACACAAAATACTTTTGTAAGTTTTCCTTTGGCAATAACTATTGAACGGTTGGTGCTAGGACTTTCATAAATCACACATGTATTGTTTATGAAAAGATCTTTCATTGAATACCAAGAACTTTGACCTTTTGACCTTGACTTTAGCCTAATTTTTAAAAAAACTTTAACCTTGGTCAAAACTTTTGATTTGTAGAGGCTAGGGCTTTCATTCTTTACATATGAAATTCTTGTGACAAGACCTTTAACGGATACCGTCAGCTTTGACCCTATGACTTTGACTTGGAGATTTACCTACTTTTTAAATACTTTAACCTTAGCCATAAGTTTTGAAGAAGTGGTGCTAGGGCTTTCATATATCACAATTGTATTGCTTGTGAGAATGCCTTAATATGGATGCCAAAATAATTGATTGGCGTTTGAGAAAGTTTAACCTAACCTACGTTGCCATACCGGGGCGTCAGTGTTTCACAAACACATCTTGTTATGAATGCCATACGGTGTTTGCAATGATGCGCGGTATATCTCGGTTAAAATGTTATTACATAAATTGTTGGTATGTTTTCTTTCATTCTCATTGTACATATGAGCCTCGTCGGATAGAAATCGACCTTATGGCAAAATTTATCGAATTTGAGATTTTTGTGTATTTTGGTGGTCCATGTAAAATCACGACAAAAACTGAAAACGGAATCAAAATATCTTCATTTATAACAAAGTAATTACATTTTGAAATTGGTATGTTTGCAAAATTAACTCTGAGCATATCGCAGTTTCTTTACGATTCAATTGTGACGTCATGGTTTATTCTCAGTTGTTTGGTAGGGGCACCTATTATCGCTTAGCAATCCAAGTGTTCATCATGTGTAAGTTAAATAAAATGCTTCATTAATGACAAAAATATTTGATCATAATCTACAATCCCCAAAATTGTGTTAACTGTATTATAAATCCTTTAAAAACCGAATACCCCCCCCTAAAAAAATCTACTTTTCTGTCTTTCGTACCGACGGACAAATGAACAACTGAACTTCCATTTAAAAAAATATAGATCTACATGTATGCTGATTTTACGTTTCATCATGTATCCTCAAAGCATACGAGTTAGTTAACACAATTTGTTTGATTTTACGTAATCCTCATGTAAAGGAAAAAGACACCAAATTAATGCGATCGAGTCCAAATTTACAGAGGGTCGATCTCAGAAATACCTCGTTTCTTACAGAAAATACATGAACCATGCAGCCAATAAAATCACAACTAAAATCATGCTACGATAATTATTCTTAAGTTAGATTTTAAAAAATCACAACAATTTGTATATAGTGATAACGTGAAATCAAACATGGTGTGATACTAGCCTTGTGTCTCAAAATTGACTCATTCTATTAGGATTTTTCCTAATACTGTTTCTACTGCAGCCACATTCTATTGTGCCTTACATTAACCCCCCCCTCCTCCCAATGAAAACCCGATCGTCTTTTTATCAAAATTCTCTTATCCATAATGTACAAAAATAAATAAGTAAAATTAATAGAATATCATTTTAATCAGTATACAGATCATTGATTGATTGATTGATTTTTATTTGACGCCGAGTCGGCAAGATTTCAGCCATTATCAGCGGGTAATCTATATCTGTTGCATGCAAAATACATGGACATGTAGTTGTAAACCTTAACATAGGGAATTATTTAACGTTCCATCTGAAGGATTGTAATTTCAAAATATGTAAAAATAATAATTATGCATCGTTCGTACATTATTTACTTCGTATATGAGAAAAACCAGCTATTTTTAAAAGAATATTATTATACCCCCCGCTTGAAAAGCGGGAGGGTATATAGTAATCGTTAATTCCGTCCGTCCGTCTGTACGTCCTTCCGTCCGTCCGTCCGTCCGTCCGTTCTCACGAAATAATGGTTAAGTGATAGTTTTTGTGCCCATTAAAGATTTATGTGACTCTTTTGTTTTATGTGACTGTCACATACAAATTTGATTTTTTTTTTAGCAGAAATGAGTGTTATGTGACTAAAAAAATCATTCTAAAGAAGTGTCACATAAAAAAATACGGACAATATTGTCCGTATATGGACGTCCGTCAAAAGGTTTTGAGATTTACCTCCCTTACCCCATGTATCATGTTTTGCGCCACATAATTTTTTTGGAAAAAGTCACATAAATTTGTCAGTCACATAACCTGCATTTCATGGGTCCGTCCGTCCGTCTGTCCGTCCGTCCGTCCGTCCGTCTGTTACGCTTTGGGGTACCCATCTCTTATCCGCAACTCCTCTCATACCACTGAATGAAATTTGATGAAACTTTCACAGAATCTTTATTACATATTGCCATTGTGCACCTCCTACTTTACTTTTTGATTCGACACATATTTTGGGTTTCCCGGCCACAGGAAAACATGGACTTTTTCACCAGTTATAACCATATGGGAGGCGGGGGGTATCATTTAGTGAGCTCATCGCTCACAGTACCTCTAGTTTATAGTTACATGTAGCGAAATTTAAGTCACGGGAAACATGCATACACATTGGCTGAAATTCTCGATTCAATAAATAAGCATGCATTATTTTTGGACGATTTGTGCGTATTCTTTAAATAATCACTTCATTCTGACATTTTAGGCGGAAGTCAGATGATTCTTAATTTTTTTTTTTTATTATAGCGTATAGTTTATCATCATCGGATACAAGGATGATCTTATCTTTTCTCATCACCGGGTGATAAGTAAACACGAGATCACTCGTGGGTTTTAGACGATGATAGTTTATTTGTGACGCAACATTCCAATGCATTTGAAAAAGAGAATTTACATAAAGTTTACAAAATATCTTAGATCAACAGAAAAAAATGAAGGTATTAATATGAATTTCGGAAAAGCAAAAATTATAATTTCTTTGTTATTGGAGTATTAGAAACATATTGAGGGAAAGAAAAACAAAAACACGTACAGGCTATGATGAATTACGATATAAAACCATGTGGCACATTTTCTTTCCTTTTTAATTCAATTACTGCAAACGAACTGAATGTTTAAAAAAGAATTGATTACGTAGACTGTATGGAGAATTTCTAAACAATTATTTTATAAGGAAATACAGTTAAACCAGTTAAATAGGATAATTAATGCCATGAATTAGAGAATCGGTTTCAGCTGGGGTGCGTAGGATTCTTAAATAAATTAAATCATATTTAGCCAGCGAGGTAGCCTTATATATGTGCTGACTTTACAAGCCCCCCCCCCCCCCCCAAAAGAAAAAAAATCATTAACTCTCCTGTCTGGAGAAAAAAATAATATTTATGAAGGCACACGACATATGCATATAGACAACATTCTGCTATCCCGTCTCTAACTCAGTCCGCAAAATATACGTAAAATAGACATTTCATAATTATTTGTTTTCTGATTTTTATTAAATAAAAAAAAAAAAAAAAAACAAAAAAAAATAAAAAATATTTGAGATTTAGAAGGTACACTATCAGTTTTGGGTATCCCCCTCTCTTAAAGAAGAAAATTGAAGAATTTTAAAATGTAGAGAACTTTTTGATGTTATAATTGAAAGTTCTTGTACAAAGTGAAACCATATTCCTTCGTTTATTCACGAATCACGAACGTGTGAAATCCTGCTCATGTCAAGGTGTTTTTTGCAGAAAAGTTTGGTAATAACGGGGCTCAAAATACTTAACTTTATGGTGAATATTTAGGAACACATTTCAAAAAGCTATTGGTTTTTTTTTTTACATGCAACTTTAATTTTTTGATTTACAATTCTTTTAAATATTAATGGCGTAGAAGGAAATGTTTCACAAACCGGGCTTATTCTTTTTTTTTTTACATTTATACAAAATTTTATTCACACAAAGTGAATAGGATCGGGCAGCAGGCAAAGCCTATTGTTGCCCTCTCCCTACAAGGTCAAGATGAACACCCCTCTTTGAACAATTTCGCTAGCCAAGTTAAAGAAATTTAAAATCATAGATAATCCATCGTCAGTATATTTTATAAACTTACAAAATAAGGAGTGGAGCATTTAAGAAAATAAACTGATAAACTGTAAGTAATGAAAAAAAAGACAAAAGATAGAGAACAAAAAAAAACTTTTTAAAGAAATGATTCCCCCGTGTTGAGCCTCTTTTTGCGTCAAAGGGAAGCAACTTGCACACTTTATCAAATCCAGTTGCTTCGGACAATGCACACTTCTCAGATGTCAGTCTACGTGTTTCCGTTTGAGACTTACTGATATATGAAGATATTGCCTTACACAGTACTAGTATTACTTGTTTCCTGATATCTTTGAATATTAATGTTAGAAAAATGTGTTTTGAAAGTTGATACATCTTGTACTGGGAATGGCCTAATGTTGTTTTTGTTTTGGTTGGTTAATTCCTATATAAATCTGACATTATTATTACACGTAAATTCATTCGAAGACATGAAACATTATAGTATATCTAATATAATATTGTGAATATATTAATCTTGAATGAATGAATACACACGATGATAGTAAATGAAGTTCACACACTAGTACTTCATCAATTAATACATGTGTGATTTTCTGTGCCAGATACGCCTCCTTTGGCTAAAATTTATACTCTAAACTACAATAAAAGATATATTCTGTTCTTCCTAAGTAATTCACCATGCCAATTTTGCTTTGCTATATCTCTACCAACTTAATCTTAATCTGGTGTTAGATAAAACTCGCGTCTTCTGCTGGTTGAAAAAAAAAATGTAGATCGGACTCGGCATTCCTCTGGCCTTTGTTTACATTGATCCATGGTAACAATAAAAAGGTTAAGGCTCTACGAAGGGAAATACATTTAAAATTTGCTTATTTTATTAGTACAAATTTAAAATGATCCGATTTTTTAAAGAACAAATCTGAGAACTGCAGTTGACGATGTCTAAAACATTCCTTAACGTGAAAACCATGTGTAGTAAAAATACCCGGAAATCTTTCTTAACTTTATTCGTTTATTTCTCATTATGACGTTGCATACGATAAGGTCGATTTCTATCCGACGAGGCTCATTTATGTTCCAAGGGATGACACATCCTCCTCTCTCAGAAAATTGATTTCCTATCTAAGTATACAAGAAACTCACAAGTAAGAACGTGAATGGGAAGAAAATATTTCTCTCTTTGTTCATTTTATGACATTAATGCACAAACACATCCTTTATTTTATTTTATTCTTTATACGTCTGATTTTGTCCTTTTTTTCAAAAGTGAGTGTGAATTTGAATATATTGTATTTTCCTCTTTATCTTTTTATTTCAATGTTGTGAATCAATCTTGCAGCCTTCCTTCTGTAATCCGGTTAATATGTATTCTTGTCTTAATCACGCCTATTTGTTTTCCCTTTAATTCTAAAGCAACAAATTGTACTTCAAGATTTGATTGCAAAAATATATCTTTAGTTGCTTTCTCTTCAATGTAAAGTATTGCAAATACAATCTTTTATTACGTCAAATGCTTAACGTCATTTCTGAACTAATTGTTAGGCAAGTATTTACACACTGTATTGTCTAATGATTTTACCAGGGGATGGTCACTTCTGACTCCTACATGGCACCTGATCCCACTTCTGATGTTTTGGTTGTCTGTATTTGCTCTGCTCTTGATTGGTGATATTTATATGAAATTTGAGTTCAAATAGTGTTCATTATTTCCATATTTCATTGCATGCTACATGAAGTTGCTGGTGTTATGGGTTTTTTTTTTTAATTTATTTCAATTTCTGCTTGAGATATTTGCGAAAAATGTCCAAAATAGTAACTTTACAGTTTTATTTGATTTTTTTCATTTGCCCAATAATGATTCAATAGTCCATACATGTATACCCTTTGTACTTGTACAAAATACTAGCATTCAGATGAAATAAAAAAATTCAGTTTCTAAAATTCCTTGACAATCAGATGATGAAAAAAATTAGTTAATGATCGTGTTTTGCTTCATGTTTATCATATGTTTATTACATTCTTACAAACTTTTTAGCTTAAAGGTTATACAAATTTATATAATCGATGTTTATTATTTCAAATTTTGTAAGTTAATGTAGTTTAGAATTTCGTTCAATGTACAGGTAGCGAGTTATTAAAGAAATTGGGTCTTAGTATGATATTCAAATCAAATGTTCTTCATGTCAAAGAGGACACTGATTAAAATAGTGAGATAAATCTCTTTTCAAAGCAGCATGATGCATTAAAACAATGTAACATGTTGTATCTAAGTCCTGCCTGCTGTGTTTTCTATTTGATTTATTTTATAAGGATAGAAGGATAATTGTCAACCCTAAAACAAGACTGAAGATAAAAAAGATAAACTGACGATAAGATATCACAAGAATCACTTAGACAAATATGAATTCTTAACAAGTATCATTGAATAAGTGTTTCTTGAAGATTGTTTAGGAGAGTGACGTAAAACAATATCGCGCCTTTATGAGGAATTTGGGAAGTATGTAGCATATACCACCGTAGATGGAGAAATGCAATACCGCTATAAGAAAGTAAAATCATAAATAATCCTTTCTTTTGGTATATTTGACTTAGTATTTTTATAATGACATATAGTCTAATGTATCGGCTAGTTCTCATTTTTTGTGAGAATTTTTTTTTATCTTGTATGTATCTGTATGATGAAACATATGGAGATACGAAGTGTATTCAAGATTAAAAGTCCATAAAACAATACAAAATAGGAGCAGAGCAAACACTGACCTCCAAAACATCAGAGGTGGGATCAGGTGCCATGGAGGAATGGACATTTCCTGCCGACCGGTCACACCCGCCGTGTGCTTCTAATGATCGGGAAATAACGGAAAAGTCCGTAGTCAATTCAGTGTATGAATAATGGACTAACAATTAGTATGAAAAACGTCAGTCAAAATTTGACTCAATGATAAATTGTATTTGCTGACAAGGTCATTTTATCGACCATAGAACTTACGAAGTGATGACTTTAAACGAGACTGATGATATACTTGTTTCATCAACTTGTTTGTCATTAATTTACCTGGTTTTAGAAATTGTTCATATGTAGAGCATGATCTTCTGAACCGAATCAACAGAGATACTCCGTATGCAGGTGATGAAGGTATATTGCTGCATAAGTAAGGGAAGCTGACGATAGAAAAGTTAGTGTCATCAACTTTATCATAGAGCTTGGCTGTTAGATTATCATTAATGTCTTTTTCAAGTAAAGTATCCAAGCATGAGACAGATGTGTCAGACTCTGTGGTATCTTTTATCTCAAGCTCATCAGGATATATTGTATCGACACAAAAATGGAAATTACAATTGTTAATTGACAACACGTCGCCGATATTTCTAAATCTCGAGCTGAACGTCATAGCAAGTGTTTTCTTCTTTTCACGCATACGATTTTGCACAAATTCTGCTTCATATGAATGCAAAAATAGATCTGCTTATAACGAGGCGAGGCGCAATTGGTACCCATGGGAATTCCAATAAATTTTTGGAAGACTTGGTCACAAAAAACAACATAGATATTGTCAATCAGAAACTCAAGTATCTTTTTAATGTCAACTTCAGAGTACTTGTGTGTACAATCAGAATATTTCATGATCTCATATAAATTTTTTTTTTTTTTTTTTTTTTTTTTTTTTTTTTTCAAAAAAACAGAAATAAAAAAGTTAATGTGTTCATAAGGAATCCCGATAGGATGACACTAGACATTTATCTGTACTTTTACAAACTGATTTATGGGGAAACGGTAAGATGAAGTGCAAAGATATCAAATTTCACAATAAATATTGCATGCTATCGAACCCCTATCGACCGTTAAATCATCTGCTGAAATATAACCCCTTCGTGCTAAACAATTCTAATAGTCATTCTAAATGTTCTATGTCGATGTTGAGTTCATTTACTACAGTACATACATGTATATGTATGGAAGCATCCTGAGATTCAAGTTTGTTCAAATCACGAAACTTCTGGTAGGAGTGGGACTGGGGTAGGGCTGGGTCACAGTAGTTTGCATGGGAATACAAATATATTGTATATTTATTAACTAGTATTGGGGAAAATTCCGCTGATAGAGAACAGAAGAGCCAGTGGGTTATTGGTCTCTTCTTATAATTCGGTTGTACACTGTTTACTTGATACAGTTATAGCAAATGAATACTGACAATCATAATATGGTGAAAAAAAATTCAAATATCAAAAGCTAAACCAAATGTGTTATGATCAATGTTCCAAATGTTATAAAGGCAGGCCCCTTATTTTCTTCTGTAAGTATCATATCTGCGGGAGAAATAATAAAAAGCTACGAGAACTAGAAATCAGATAGTAGGTCCACCATTAAAGTTCCAAAGCAATCCGTTAATATGTATATGTGTATATGTTCAGAAGACTGCAAAACTTTACAAAAAATTAATATAAACCCAAAATGAGTTTTGAACTTTGATTGTTCAGCAGAAAGTAAGGCAAACATATTTAGACTTGAATTTTTTGAGGATTTTGAAGTACTTTATTGTCCCGATAGGGGACATTAAATTTCATTCATCTGCAGGTCTGTCGGTCTGTCGCAACCTTGGTCAAATCTTAGAACGAAAAGAGGTGGGATTTTATATTCTATATGTGTATTAAATGTGACGAGACCTTCCTAAATCTTTATGAGTCTTGACCCCATGACATTGGAGTGTGATACTTTTCAAAAATTTAAACATTACTTTAATTTGTACATTTGCGAAAACTTTTGAATGATAAGAGATAGGGCTTTTATACTAAACATGTGTGTTACATGTGACAAAACCTTTCTAAACCTTTCTAAATGCGCTATAATTTTTATCCCGACACCTTGACCTTGCAGTCTGACCTACTTTTCAAAAAATTAACTTTAGTTATAACTTTTTGATGGGCAGATTTTGGGCTTTCACATGTATATTACCCGTGACAAGACCTTTCTAAATACAACATGATTTTTTGCCCCGTGACCTTCACCTTATATTTGATCTACATTGTACTTTTCAAAAATGTTTCTCCTTATAACTTTTGACAGAGAAGAGATACGGCTTTCATGCTTGACATGTGCATTACCTGTGACAAGATATTAACGTGCATGCCATGATTATTTAACCCTTGACCTTCATTTTTAACCTAATTTTAAAACAAGAGGCCCAGGGGCCACATCGCTCACCTGAGCAATTGGCTAGGAAAAAGCACATACCAGATCAGCACTCAAAGTTTACTGAGGTTAGGGGGGAGGGGCGGCTTGAATTTTAACCCTCCAGGGGGTCATGATTTGAACAAACTAGAATCTACATTACCTGAAGATGATTCCCTATAAATATCACTAAGCATGGCTTTGAAGTACTTGAAAAGAAGATTTTTAAAGATTTTTCTTATATACTCTTAAGTAAAACTTTGATCAGCCATTTTGGCCCCACCCTACCCCCGAGAGTCATGATTTGAACAAACTTGAATCTACACTACCTGAGGATGATTCCACATGAGTTTCATCTTTCCTGGCCCAGTGGTTCTTGAGAAGATTTTTAAAGATTTTTCCTATATATTCATATGTAAAACTTTGATCGGCCATTTTGGCCCCACCCTACCCCCGGGGGTCATGATTTGAACAAATTGAATCTACACTTTTAGAGGATGATTCCACATGAGTTTCATCTTTCCTGGCCCAGTGGTTCTTGAGAAGAAGATTTTTAAAGATTGTTCCTATATATTCCTATGTAAAACTTTGATCGGCCATTTTGGCCCCACCCTACCCCTGGGGGTCATGACTTGTATAAATTTGAATCTACACTACCTGAAGATGATTCAACTTGGGTTTCATCTTTCCTGGCCCAGTGGTTTTTGAGAAGATTTTTAAATATTGTTCCTATATATACCTATGTAAAAATTTGATCGGCCATTTTGGGCCCACCCTACCCCCAGGGGTCATGATTTGCACAAATTTGAATCAACACTACCTGAGGATGATTTCACATGAGTTTCATCTTTCCTGGGCCAGTGGTTCTTGAGAAGAAGATTTTTTTTAAAATGCCATTAATTTTCTCTAATTCATAATTATCTCCCCTTGTAAAAGGGCGTGGCCCTTCATTTGAACAAACTTGAATCCCCTTTACCCAAGGATGCTTTGTGGCAAGTTTGGTTGAAATTGGCCCAGTGATTTTTAAGAAGAAGTCGAAAATGTGAAAAGTTTACAGACAAACGGACAGACAGACGGACAAAATATGATCAGAAAAGCTCACTTGAGCCTTCGGCTCAGGTGAGCTAAAAAGTCAACTTTTGGATGACATAACGGTGTTCGAAATACCGATCTTCTTTTTATCGGTGACAGGATTTCTGGCATGGTCGGGGAGGAGGGTTCGGTCCCTATGGTCATTATGCACCTTACGGGATAGAAAGTTAAGATTCAAAATCCTTGTAAAGAATCGTAATCTATTTTGACATACCCAGCTTCATCTCTACCGTTTTGCCGGACATAAATGGCGAATGATTGATGTGAATGTGATGTGCCACATATATCAGGATTTAGTTTTAAGGTTCGGTACCCTGATCTTGATAAGGTGAAGAACATTATTTATTTAATTGATACATACATTTATGTTTTTCTCATTTGTATAAATCATTTAATTATTATTTACATGTGTTATCGAAATTAAGCTCTTTGCGAATAAGAGACAAGTCAAAGGGAGGAAACCCCTTTCTACAGTTTTGATTCGCAAAACTTATACATTTGCACATATGGCAGAAACGTTAAATAAGACAAAGTACTCATTAAAGCAGTTTGTATTCAGAGTTAAATAATTTCAGAAATTTTGAACTAATCGATTAATTTTTGGGCTCCTTCTAATTATAAAAAAAAACTGTCTAAAAAAATTTTGGTGATCATTTTTGGACAAAATGTCAATTTATATGTGAAGAGGTTTAAAAATTAAATCGTCTAGTATATGACTAAGTTGTTGTTATGTTGTTTTATTTAATTTTTTTTAACAATTTTGATGTATTGTTAAGAAAAAAAAATTGGTAAAAAAAATTTGGAGAATATTTACAAACATAAATAACATAGATATGCCTTTAAATACAATTCTCATTATAACACATTTTTATTTTTTTTTTCTTTTAAATAAGTGCAAGATTTTACCAGAAATTCGGAAAAGGCCAGAGCAATCTATCTAACTTTTCTTCACAAAAAACTTATTTTTTGAATAGCAGAACGATATTATTTTTCAATAATTTTATTTCGAGAAACGATTACATACTCCCTCGCAAATTCATCTATAAGCCTCTCAAGTTTTGCACATATCCCGAACATCCAATCCATTAACTTACACAGAGTAGCGCAAACGTTTAGTCAAACTACATGCATGTGACATTATGTATACGCGAACACAATCCGAAGCAATGAATGTTACAATTTCGAATTGCCTCTGCTTTCCCTGTTCAGTGTTGTGTGTGATCAAAATTTTCAGTAAAAAATGAAAATGAGACTTTGGGATTTTTTCATCATTTATTTTGAGATGATATGAATTTATTCAGAGTGCATAGCGTTATGTATGTACTACACAAAATACACAAAAGATAATATTTTAATGGAAGTGATCATTTGTTTCTATGACAATCCATAAAATTTATGCAAGAACCCGTGTATTGTTGTCAGAGTCCGTCATATACATGATATATGAACTTCCGATAAGATCTTCAGGCAGGAAGAAAATTTGTAGGCCGTCTTTTTCCTTCTTTACGCTCAATCACTTGGCTGTATATGCTATATTTTAATCTCATTTTTGACCACAGCTTTTTGGATTTTGGTGCTGGTTGATTATATTTCCGTTGCGGTCATCTGTAACGAAAAAAAAACATAAAAAGTTAGGGTTTTCTTCTTTGGAACTTCATACTAGTATAATTTTCACTGAATTTATTTTAAATGAAAATCAATGAGGCTATTTTTCCAAGCTACTGTTGATAGTAAAAATGTATAATTTCATAAACAGTGTATATTCTGTAACATGCAATGTATGTGAATTTAAACGTGTAATTATATAATGAAATTATAAAAGCCGCATCATAAAATCAGTATGTAGGACTTCAAATTCTATTAAAACCTCGAAACAACACAGTACACGTGTACTAAATAGTGACTATAAATACATGTACCTCAGTCATCTTGTTAGGGTGAAATCCTCCTCGTCTTCAGAGTCCGACACAAGAAATTCTATGTCCTCCCCAAATAGTTCCTGGCGGAGCCGCACGATTTCTCTCCCCTTGACTTTGGAGAACTTGTAATAGATGTCTCTCATCGCTTCCGTCACAGCCATGCGCAGTCTCAAAGAATATCGAAAACACTTCTGCCCAGCCTCTCGTGCCAAAAAGTACCTAATACATAAATTTGATATCGATAATAAATAATATCAGACATCTATAGACATGCATGACATCTTTCCAAGAAATGTTTGTACGACGGCTCGCAAGTTATATGCATAATATTGAAATTGATCCGTCATCGGCAATTATCATTAAAAAAAATGCGCTCGTGGCATCTCGAGTATAAATGGCGTTTTAAACACATTTGTCAGCATTTAGAAATGTTTTATTTCAATGTCTAAACAACGACTACGTGAAAAAAATATATAAATTACTATAAAATTAATCTTACAAAAAATAGAATTATACCTCTTCTGAAGCTGAAGCAACTGCAGCTCAAGGGAGACAATCTGGTCGTTCGATTTCTCGAAGTAGCACTCGGCTTTATTAAGATTTTCTAGATCCATGTATCGCTTGCAGGACAGTATGACGGCCATACTTCACACTGACAGATTAAAGATCTCAAAATGACACGGAATGATCATTCGTCGGTCGTTTATAAAGTGTCAGCTTGAGCATAATGGAAAATTAGTAAACTTTCTGAGTAATATAATAACTCTTTATTGAGTTAATAACCTTAATTAGCGTGGTCTGGCGGTCTTTATGCAGAGTAAGGTACTTATTTTGTACTAAGAATACACTCGATTGTTGCTTATTATGAACGAAATTATACATTTGTATGTTTTGATTGTAAAATTTAAAAAAAGAATGAAATATTTTAAAAAGTTGAATATTTTTCAGTTGCATTTTTAAAAAAAAACCTAGGTGATGTATAAAAGAATGTTTCTTATACACGAAACCATTTTATTATTTCAAGTAAACAGAGAATTTAGAAGAAATTGTTAATTTAGCAAAACAAAAACAGTCAAACACTTAATTATAGAATTATTGCTTTCATGAGCAGCATCATGAGTAAATTCATTTTTTATAACCCCGCTTGAAAAACGGGAGGGTATATAGTAATCGGTATGTCCGTCTGTTACGCTTTGGGGTACCCATCTCTTATCCGCAACTCCTTATACCACTGAATGAAATTGAATGAAACTTTCACCTCCTATTTTACATTTTGAACCGACACATGTGTTGGGTTTCTCATAGCAAAACATCATTTAATGATCTCATTGCTCACAGTACCTCTAGTTTTTCGAGTGAAGACTGCCAGTGAGAGTCGAAAAAGAGATCTGATTCTGATTCATAAAAAAACTTGACCAGATCTTAATCTTGGATACCAATGTTTCGGGGGGGGGGGGGGGGGGGTCCAACATATGTTTTTTTTGTTTGAAAATGTGCTGGGGGGGGGGGAAGGTTAATTCTTTTCGTTCCACTTATAAAGGTGGCGTCTAAACTACGGACTAATTTTGATATCTTCCATTATATACTACGTTATACGAACTGCACTTAATATCTACACAAGTTGTACGTTAAAAGCAAAATATGACACGATTTAGTAGTACCTAGTGCATTTGTACACATCTGTAGAGAATCTATTTCAGGTCTTTTTTTCGATTGTTCAAAGTTACTGGAATAAAAAACACAAATGTCAAGGTCAAACAATTTATTCTAAAACTTTCAGATAATATTTCATTCTTACAGCGAATGAGCCTACATTTTTGTGTTTGTGTTTTTATCATGGGTTTGCAAATTATTAACAACACCATTAGCGTGATCTTCTTTCTGACTTTCGTCTTTCAAACATTTCTTGTCCATTTCCTCTAGGTCTTGACGAGATAGATGATCGACGATGCCCGCACCAAAGGAGTCTCCCAGTACATTCACTGCAGTCCGAAAACGATCTCTGAAATATTAGGTATTAAGTACAATCATATATCAATGCAAAAAGTTCGTGTGATTAATAGAAATTGTAGTATTCTAATTTAATCACCAAAAACATATATTATTCTATTTTTTTCTTTTTCAAAATAAATATATTTTTGTTTGAGACAACCTCATGATACACTGTATAACATATATAATATAATTGTTAAATATGATGGAAGTAATAATATGCCAGTACGATGTAAACAATATTTATAATCATCAACAGAGTCGGGGGAGATAATGACAATATTTTATAAAGCAAGCATATACAAAACCATTAAAATGTGGACTTACAAAAACCAGTCAAGTGCAAGAACTAGTCTCACTTCCTCCACAGGAAGTCCGACCGCAGACAAAACTATCGCCATGGTAACGAGCCCCGCTGACGGAACTCCTGCAGCCCCAATAGCTGCCGCTGTGGCCGTCAGACTATGGAATAGATTAACGCTAAATGAGGAACTTTCATTTTATTTTACAAATTGTGGTATACTATGAAATAAAAATGCCCTTAAAAGTATTCTGCATTCCAGATATATTCTTTTTTTCCTATTATTACATATTGTTCTATGTTTATAGACTCTTACTAAGTATTGAGAATACTATCTTGTACATTTTATTATAATTCGTCTTATGTCTAAATACTCTCCTAAGCCTTGATCGTACTAAATGTACCTTGTTATTGCAACCCCGTCCTGTTTTCAAGACTCTCTTAACTACATGTATTAAGTATACTACCCTTTGATTATTATCCGCCCTAAATAAGTATACATGTACTACCTAAAGATTATTATCCGTCCTATATCTAAAGACACTCCTAAAGATAAGTACTACCCTATGATTATTATCCGTCCTAAGTATACATGTACTACCTTATAATTATTATCCGTCCTATATCTAAAGGCACTCCTAGGTATTGTGCAATAAAGATGGCGGCCACAGCCTCGTACAGTGCTGTTCCGTCCATGTTAATGGTGGCGCCAATTGGAGTGACAAACATAGTTACACGGTGGTCCACGTGGTTTCTTTTCTGAAGGCAATCCATTGTCACGGGTAACGTTGCAGAGCTGTTAAATGTTAAATTGTACAAACTGTAGTTAATTTTGGGCTAGACTTTATATGTTTGAATCTGCTTCAGATCGAAAGAAGTGGTAAAGGTCTTGGTTTAATTTATTTCCGAATTGGAAATACACACCGGTAAGTCTTATTTTGCCAGTTCTAAATGTGATTTGAATTGTACTGGCAAGAAGATATGGTCTTATATCCCTGCACTTACTTGAATCTGCATATGTAGTTTACATGCAAATGTAAAAGAATCAGTAATCAAATTCATAATTATGAATATTTACAAGTTTCAAACACATGAATATGAGTCAAAAAACTAAATGTGCAAAGAATTATTTACAATTTTACAATTTTTCCCTATACCATTTCCACATTTTTATTGTATTAAATGATCATGTCAAGGAGCACACGGCGGGAGTGAATGGTCGGCAGGGGATGCTCACTCCTATATGGCACGTGAGCCAATCTCTATTGTTTTGGAGGTCCGCTTAAACTTGCTCTGCTCCTGTTTGTTTTTATGGACTTTTGATCTTAAATATACTGTTCCTTATCTCGTTGTTTTATGAGATGTTTATTTAAAAAGGATAACTTGCAAAAAGTGCCTATTTCCTCCACAGCAATTGCAGACAAAGATTTTGGTATTTCAGAGTCCTTGGGAAGTTTTGGATCATGTTGGAAGGAAGCATAAGAAAAGAAACAAATGGAACCACTTAAAAGATACACAAAGAACAACTAATATGAAGAGACAAAAGAACATGCCGTTCATACCGACAAGAGAAGCCGGAGGAAAATCATATCGAAGACTGTCTGTATGATTTGGCATACTAGTATTGTATACAGTGTATCAATACCATACAAATCTATATTATAAGTAATTGTATTTTCGTATATATCTTAATAACCTTTTAAGTGCACATGTACCTTGATGCTGTGCCCCAGGCTGTAAGCATTGGCTGAAGCATTCCATACAGAAACTTATAGGGATTCTTCCTCGTAAACAAGAAGTAAATCAGTGGCAGAACTATAAATGCATGGATTGCCAGTCCGACCAATACAGTCAACATGTAGTAGCCAAGCTGAGTAAACATCTCTATTGGTTTCTCCATTCCAATAAGTTTTGCAGCGATAAGGAAAACAATTCCAAACGGTGAGTACCTGTTCAAAGACTGAAATCGTTATACGAACAGAACATATATTTTGAGCAATTGCATGAATACTGTAAGTGATAAAATTATGCTTGCTTATGAATTGTAAGTTTTGCTTGCTTTATAGGAATCTTTTCAGCCAATTTTAAAAATTGAACGTATTTAAAAATTAAACAGAACAAACGCATTGACTAAGGCACCTAATTTATCAATGCCTGAGAGAATACTGTATACAGGGTTATTTTCGCCCTGTGTTATTTTCGCCCTTTTTACACTCGTTATCAATTTTGCCCCCTTTTAAATTCGCCAAATCACAGCTTTGTTTAAGAATTCATGTTCTTTGAATTTGCCCCGTTTTAAATTCGCCTTCTAGTTACACGGGCGAAAGGGGCGAAAATTTCCATATATTCAGTAATTAGATAAGTCAAAAATCATAATTTATATTCTTAGTAGTTGAAAGGTTGGATTTTATACTTGTTTCAATGTGTAATTTACGTTTACAAACCATATGACAAGGGTTATCAGTTTCATAGTTGCCAGATGTAGACAATCAAATACATCTACAAGAGGTTTCCCTTTTTCACCGAGATTTGTTAAAACTCCACCGAGAAATAGCGAGAACACCACGAGGCCAAGAACGTTCATTCCTTCGGCATAGTGCACCTTCATAGAAATAACTTCACCATCTACAAAATATAAAGTGCTTAATTTTTGCACGTAATTGATTAGAGGTATGAACGAGTTAATGATGACGTCACATGAATCAAACGCGTATTTTCACCCCTAATCTGTAGATTTCATTCCATATGCGTACATGTATCAGGCTTGGGGTCAATTACTTTGAAATGTAATTAATTACTTTCAAATACATTGATAATTTTGTCAATTACTTGCAATTACAATTACATTGATTTTTTTCAAATGTAATTAATTACTTTCAATTACTTTGACAAATGTAATTAAATACATTTTAATTACTTCGAGTTTTATTTTTATAAAAAAAAAAAATAAAGATTTTTTTAAAATAAGATTTTTTCTATAGCGATCGAATTCGAACTTTCATTCAGTGTTTTTGTTCTTGGGTATGATAGGGGTTCACATCTGGTCAAAATTAGACCTTTACCTTATAATGAGTGTGACACACTGTATAAACAAATAAAACATTATGAGACAATTAATTATTGTACAAACACAAGCCCATACTACACCAGTATCGCTGCATTTCATTTCCGGAAATCTTCATAGCATTTCCGACATTTTTTATTTCATTTCTGACATTTTTTGTTTTCATTTCCGACATAATTTTGTTTTCATTTCCGGAATTTACATGTGCAGCAATTTAATGTTTTCCTAGTCAGTGAAAATGAAATTTTAAAAGTATTATTTGCAAAAATTGACTTAAAATATATTTATAAAAAATCTACATACAACTTCTTCCCCTCATTTAATGTGTACTAAAGCAAATGTCAGTGACAGCACCAAACTTTTGTCCAAGACACTTGATGTACTCTAATCCAGTTTTTACTCCGGTTGATAATGCACTTATTACACAGCTCTACACAGAACTTTATTTTTTCTGCTTTACATCTGCGCAGAGTAAGTCAGTAAACATTGAGTCAATCTCTCAAACTTAATTCTTGTGCAATTGTCTTCATTTTGCCACAGTCGATTCATTGATAAATTTACAATAAACTCAGAAATTGGATTTCAATAATTTATTTATTATATGTTTTCCTTTGGATTTTTCATAGGTAAAGTCTTCAAATCTGTAGCTAAAGGTACTATCTGATAAATGTCGGAAATGAAAACAAATAAATGTCGGAAATGAAAACTAAAAAATGTCGGAAATGAAAAGTTGATAATTACTCAAAATTCCGGAAATGAAATGCAGCCACCAGTATGGTGTATGGCAAGATCTTTTTTGTTACTTTCTGAAATCCATATTTTTGAAGGAAATAAATAATATCTATCACAATTCCATTCATTATTTTCTATCTTAAAATGAATATAATACAGGTAAATCTAAAAGGGGATGTAGTTAGTCTAATTGCTGTAAAACAAATTAACTATCTAAACAATGCAAGTGGGAATAGGGAGAACTGAGATTTATAAAACATGGGAATAAGTAATATAAACCCATGGATCAGTATAAGACACCTTTTTAAATATAAACTTTCATTTTGAAAAAAAGTAATTGAAATGTAATTGAGAAGTAATTGAAAATACATGACCTTTTTTGAAATGTATTTAAATACATTCAATTACTTGTAATTGAAGGCTCGCTCAAATACAAATTACTTCTAATTACTTTGAAAAATGTAATTAATTACACTCAATTACAATTACTTTATTCAATTACCCCATCCCTGACATGTATACGTATAAAAACTTACTAATGGTCTTTTGGGTGTAGATTGTCTCGTTTATAAGAGTCGAGTTGTTGGTATCACTGCCTGTAGTGCTATTATATGTGGCGTTCAGTCCTAGGATATACTGTTTGACGTTAATTTTCTCATATTCAGTTACTGTCTCTTGCTGGAGAAATTAAAAAAAAATATATATTACATTTAAAAAAATCAAAAGGAAATATTAAACGTGAACAAGAAACAAAGCAATAATAATGATTATTCACAAGTTGGATCTACACCATTCAGATAATGGAAAGGTGACTGAACGTTTACTGAGTGGTGACTGAATGGAAAAACTCCATCATTCAGTGGAATTTTCAGATAATGCAGTCATCATTAAGTTGATAGAATAGTGAAGGTTTATATCCAGTGTATAAACCACTACCTACAAACTTAAAGCCCGAGATAATAAGCACCGCCTTCAGATTTACCTGGTCTGCATTCCCCTGTCAATCAAATGGATTAAGGTCCATTATTGGGTAATTAAAATTGATTGACATTTAGCTTCTAGTCCCTGTGTATATCTCTCTCACCTTATTTGACACACGTGGTCATCATCTAATTAACTTTCGGTCTTCTGATGTTTACCGCTAGATTACCAGCACAATTAGGAAGCCATTTTAATGCAAGCAATTTTAGATTTATTATAATTGATCATAATTATTTGAATTGCAAGTATAAAAACTATTTTCTGTATTAACGTACTTTTAGAAATCAGGAATTTAGGAATTTATTACTTGATTATTTATTACAGACTTACCTTTTGAAAACATGCTTGGATCAAGTTTGGCGGAAAGCAATTCCTGAAAAACAAATCCTTTACAATGTATATTTGTTTTCTTTTATAAATATCAAGGCATGAGGTTTCTATAGTTTCACAGTTTAGTTTATAGATTACTTTTATTCTTTTTAATGATCTTTTAAAGGTATAAACCTGGTTTCTGAGAGTATTTAGACAACCAAATAAGTGACACACTTCTATCGAACAATGACAAGGTTTAATGCACAGATTTTCAATTTTAAGATCAATATAACGGACAAGAAATTCTAAAGTGAATAATAGATAAATATAATAATCAAATTTTAAACTATTTATCTGATTAAATTTTCGAAAATACCACTATTTAGTTGTGCGGATATTTAATGTGTAGTCATGATAACTTTGTCACAGTCATCATTTTATAGTCATAGTTATCATTATGGCAAATCAAAATGTCAATAAAATAGTATTATTACCACAGTGTACCATTTTTGGTGTTGGAAGTCAATTGAAATTGTTCCCGGTTTTTTCTAAAACCCAGTTTAATTTGTAATATGGGTATCAGAAAAGATGAACATAATTATAGAGTTCATTCATGTTATACAAAATACTAATTTAATGTTAGTGACAAACTACAAGTATATTGTATATATATCAAATATATCACTTTGGTGAATCGTTAGTGTCAAGGTCTTCACCAAAACTAAGTAGTGTTAGCATTATCTGTTAGGGGTGCTTAATTTGATATAAAATTATTCAATCTCAAGTAAAGTTTGAACAAATTCTGAAAGTTCTAGAATGAATTTGAATTAATTTATTCATTTTTATATAATTGATTTCAGTAATGTTAATCTAGATGTATTTTAGATTTTCTATTAAAATATTTTCAGAGAATAATGAGCAAACCAAACTCTATAGCACTTTAAACAAAACATTTCTTTTTTAAAGGAGGAGGGGTATACATATATGTTATCCACAATCCCTCCTAAACTGTGCACCGTCTGATAGTAAAAGAGACTTTCAAATTATGCAACGCCATTGTGCATCTCATATTTAACAAATATTGATCGAAGAGGTATTTTTCCAAAGGAAAAGTTTTATTTCTATGCCTCCTATATGCAAATCATTAATGGTACTTATCGCTTACTTGCAACTTCTACTTTACCATAAAGCAAAAGAAATATATTAAATATACAATATTAACACATTCCTTATAGTATCTATTGTTTATTGGGCTTAAGTTTGAGCGTGAATACTGTTCGTTATCCCTGTACATTCCATTCATAGACCTTTTAAGTAAAATTTCTTTAAAAAACGTATTCCCTGAAAACTGTCACACATACAAGTACGTTTTTTAAAAATGTGTCACTTGAAATGTCTACGAATAATCGTTTCTTTTATCGATAATTTCGGACGAAAAGGATAACTCATCTAAACAAATGTTTTATTTGTATAAATCTGTATGCGATCGACGAATTTCTTATCGAAGGAGGGTATTGATCGCAACGTAATATGCAGCACGTAATATAACCTTAGGTAAATTAAGTGGGCTAGGTGGTTGTGACCTTTTTTAAAGACTATTTTGATCCTTTTCAGAAGAAACTCGCTACATAAAGATACACAAAATGATCAAACTTAAAACTAAAATGTATAAAAAAAAAATTCTTTGTCAAATGATACATGTACATGTAGTTGACGACTGAAAATATATTATATCTAAAAATACATGTATAGCTATATGTGATGGTTAATTTGTTGACCCCCAGCCTCCTTAAATAGCACGTAATAAAAACGAAATATATTGCAATTCGTAATGTACATCAGGCTTGGTTTTTCTGTACATGTATTATCCTAAGTGCCAAAAAATTTGCATTACATGTAATGGTTATGGTAATGCATTACTTCATAAAACCCAGTGTAATGCTGGCATTACATAGCATTACAAAGCATTATTTTGTATGTACATGTACCTATCTTAAGAAATTAAAATGGACATGGGTGATGGAAATTATTGTTTAGGTTATTTTTTTTATTCATTTATTTTTATTTTTTTGCAAATGATAAAATTGGATAAAAAGTTAACCCATTTAAACAAAATTTCTGTATCTTTTTAAATACACTGTTTATTATGTTAAAAGTCTGTACACTTATCTTACATTTAGTTTTCAAACTTTTTTCAGATAATAATTGATTTCAATGAATTATATAAAATAGTTTTAAACGATTTTAAAAAAAAAATCACATATGAGATACACTAATTAATGTACAGTGTAAACTGATAATTGCCACCTTTTGAATAGCTAGAGTGTCATCAAAACACACTACGCCTCTGGGTTATGTAACAATTAAAACAATGCATTGTTTGGAGAAACGCTCCAAATTACCAGTCCCTTTCTCCTGACTGTGTTTATAAAACATTAATTAAGCTGGTCAAACTTGTACTGACCATGAAAATTTCATTAATTGTACCAAAGAAAATAGAAGACACACAGGCGTTATATGATTAGCAGATCAAAATGTACATCCGTCTACTTTTTCAAAAAGTTTCTCAATGCATTTATTTTTTTTCATAAGGTGCTAATCAAAATAGCCTATATGCTTTATTATTATATATTTTAGGCAGATAGGGGTTACAGTGCCCCAAAAGTTAAATTGCTTCATGACATCAGTAGTTAAACAAAAAGGGGATATTGTACAAGTGTTGTATAACATAATTTAAAAGTTTGAATTATCTGTGAATGTAAGATATTGACAATGTAATATATACAAAAACTTAAAATCAAATTTGAATTATTATCTATCAAGTTTTGTTTTGAAGGGGGTGGATACATACTTATGAAAAAAAAAAACGCAAAGTTTTGTATAAATTTCTATGCTTAAACCCCCCCCCCAAAGTAATGGTAAAGGTAATGCATTACTTTACTAATGTAACGGTAATGTAAAGCATTAATTTAAGAAAATATAGTGAAATGGTAATGGTAATTTAATGCCCAAATTGTTGAAGTAATGGCAATGTAATGCATTACTTTACAACATAATTCGCTCTAAGCCTGATGTATATGTATTATCCTGAGTACCCAAACTCCGTCACTATAAGTGGAAAACGCCCCGGGTTTCTCTTCAAATGATGTTTGGATTTGCTTCTTGTTTGCTACACATAGTAATAAACAAGAACATTGTTTTTAGTGATATTAAAACAAATTGCAGTAACAGGGCTTATATAACACCACTAAATAGAACGCGTATCCCGCCAGCGTCATTTCGTTCAATGTACATTCACTCGGTCACCAGGGTCTTCCACAATTTGCCAACGTTTTAAAGAAATGTATTCCCCAGTTAAATTTTCATACCTTTTTTTATTTTTAAACATAAAAGAACTGTTTTAATGATTTCAAACAGTATAAAATTGTATTTTTAGAAAGGCTTCAGCAATATAAATAAATAGCGTTAATTTAAAGTATTTTATACTAAAAAATGTCGCTCTAACGTTAATTTCAACGCGTAGCGCATTCTGGCATTTGTATACAAAACAATATATTTCAAGACCTATCAAACATATCATGTCATGTTAAACTTATATAATTTAATTTCAGTTGTAACACGCCATTTGATTGGGTAAAAGACTTTATCCATTTTGTATAATATTACTTGCCTAGGTCACAGTGAGTTAACGTCAAAATCGTATTACTCTGCATGCAGTTACTTTTAAAATATGCTAAATTTGAAGCCATTTTCTTGAGGAAAACATGTCTTATTGTCTACAATGAAATTAAATTATAAGGAATGAAGCTTCTTTATTTCAACTTTAGTAATACAAAATAACATAACTTGAGACAGTTTACGCTTTTTTTATAAACCGTTTCGGGGTTTATAAAACGTAAACTGCCACAAGTTATGTTATTTTGTATTAGAAAAGTTGAAATAAATAAGCTTCATTATATCGTATAACAAAAGTTGAAATAAGCTTGATTCCTTAAATAATAGACCTTCATAAAAATAATTTTTAATGAGCATGTTGAGCACCTGTCGAGATTTTGATGGAATGGCACACAGGGGAAAAGGTGCTTGCTGATTTTACTTTAATCATGATATCTAAGAAATAAGATTATTTTTTTTTAGCGCATTTTTGAACTTGACCATTATAGTAGCTTTGAATTTGATTGTAGATTTTCAGGATGCAAAAATGACGTCACAATCGTATTCGTGTACAAACAGCGTGACAGAGTTCGGGTAGTGACGGAGGTAGGGGGTTTGGTGATATATTGACTGTTTTGCCGGAATTTTATCGATTTTTTTTTGTAGGTTCATGCGTAATATAGACATTTTTCTGTATCTTTGAGTTTTATCAGTCAAAAACTTTCCTTCAAACAAGTTGCCGATATATAGGCCACAACGCTCAATGAATAACTTTGGCTCTGTTGTTTTTCATCTTGTTTACACCTATCTTATACCTATTGTGTCGACGCCCTACCCCTATTTGTCATGATATGCAGAATTTAGGATTTATACAACCCGAGGATATTTTTACATACATTTCAGATTTTTTAGTCCAGTTATTCTTGAAAAGAAGATTTTTTTTTTCTATTTTAATGTAAAAATTGGATACTCTACCATACATAGTCTTTTCTCGCATAATCACCAGTGTAAGATTGACTTGTCCGGTGTGAGACAGCAGTGTGAGATTTTTCTGTCTCACACTGTGTATTACTACGCCATGAACGATAACGTAAACTTTCCGTTTTTATACAAAGAATATGTAATAATGTTAAAAAATATTATATATACTTAAAAGGTTGTCATTTAATTTATAAAGATAAACTTTTTTTTCAAAATATTGTCGTATTTTCACTTTTTAAATGGCACTATTTTTAGATCGCGGAGGGTTCTTCTTGAATGAAAGTTTAAGGTAAATCACTCGTCAAATTTGTTAAATCAAGGCTTTTTGGGGAAGTATATTTTGGATAAGTACTCATATAGTATGACTCAAAATCGCAGAGAAAATAGGGGGTCAGTGTGCATCTTACTGATCTTTGGTACAATGAAGTTGACCTTTTTGCATTTAAATTTTAACTCTTTGATTTATTACTTTATCTCTAATTTTATTTTATCAGAGGTCACTACGTTGATAAATTTAATCTTATTTTACATAAAATAGTTTGAATAATATTTATCATTGAACAAATCTTGCAAATTAATGCGCGTTTATTATTGTGTGACCTTTTTGCACTAAAAAATAACATATTTGGGGTATTAAAAAACTAAATAGGCAATAAAATATTTTCTTATATCAAGCTTTTTAGGAGTTAAGTGCTGATCAGTCACAGGTATCGAGTAGTTTAAAATAATGAAGGAAAAAGTTGGGGTCAGTGATGTTAATTTTGAAATATTGGTCAAAATATGTGATTTTCAGGCAAAAAATGGTGTAAATTTTATCTTGACTTCTTTAATATATCTTCATTTCTTGGCAAAGTTTGTTGACGGAAGGTGTAAAACTTGTTCTAAAATTATAAATTAAGACCTATATTAAATATTCCTGCAATATCATAACGGAAAATATTCTCCGAGTAAAAGTATGTGAGGCTAAAGTTTCAAGACATCAAATTTAATAAATGTGCAGATTTGCAGAAATTTCTGCTCAATATCCTTCTACCACAAGAAACAGTCCCTCATAAATCTTGCTTCTTTGTAGAGTTTTAAGCAGTTTTTTCGATGAATGTTAAAAAAAATTACATTGTTGAATATAAATATTTTATAAAAATTGAATTTTAATAAATGCTTTTTAAGTAAGAGGTTCTGCGTGAACTTTTCTAAAAGCTGACGAGTGACATACCTTAAGGTATCGGATAGATAAGTTTTTTTATTCCTAGTTTTTATCTATCTAATTAATTTACATGGACTGAAATTCATTTTATTAGTTTACACTACGCGTAAACCATTTTCAGGTATTATTATCTGATGGTGCATTTAGTTTTTTAATTAGATGGAAAATTAAAAGAATTTTTATTTTTATATTTTTAAGCCCTATCATGGCGACGTCATTGACAGCTGGCCGTCATTTTGGATAAAATACTGCGAGAAAAATAATCATTCAATTACATACTCGTGTAGGATAGTGAAATTCCACTTCTGGACCAAGATTCACGGTCTAGGACTCGACAAAGCCTCGTCCTAGACAGTGAATCCCCTCGGTGGAATTTCACTATCCCACACTCGTAGTAATGAGTGATTCTATTAGTCCTACCCCAAGGATCATGATTTTATCAATTTTGAATCTTCATGATGCTTCCACATAATTTTCAGTTTTCTGTAAAGTGGTTTTTGAGAATTTTTAAAATTATATCTTTCAATGAAAACACAAATAACGGTAAAATAAATATCAGCGATATTTTCTTCGACCCAACTTTTGCTTTCAAAACTTTCACCCTTACATTGCAGGTTCGAATCCAGCTGTGGGACGTAGAGACCGCACTGGACACGACTCAGCAGACTTTGGTACCCTTTATCTGATGGAAATGGCCGAGGTGATCGAGTGGTGAAGACCGGTCTTTCGAATGAGACCGTATAAATCGAGAACCCGTATCGCAATAGGTGCTTGTACCAAAAAATCTCTCCTTGCTCAATGTTTGTAAGTGCCGACTATAAGATAAAAGTTGGAGCTACCCACCGGTAAGTGGTAGCGTCTCCATATGAGTGAAAAATTCTCTAGAGGGACGCTAATCAACAAAAAAAAAAAAAAAAAAACAACAATTCGAAACACTTTTAGATTCATTAAAAAATAATCAATTGGTTATTTGGTTTTTCTTCAATCTATGGTTTTACTCATATTCAGTGCATCAAAAGATATCTCAAGTTTGTAGGTGGAGTATCCTATATATATATATATTGCGTTTTCCATCGAAGCAGTTATCATTCTTAATTGTCTGATGTCTAGTGCCTGTTATAATTTAGGGAGGTAACGGCAAGAAAATCTAAAAACGTTTCAGATGAAATGTATGTAAATAACAAACAGTATTCATGTGATGAGATGCAGAAATTACTTCAGGTCTCCAAAACGTCCTAGCGCACCAAATAAACCAAGGCTACCACAATTAAAGAAACTAAACACAAAATGAATGAGAAGTTCAAAATATCCTAACTTAAGGTTTATGCATTGTTAATTTATCAAAAATATTTTGAACGTTCGCAAATAAGAAGTAATAAATTGATAATTGATAAATTATGCTGTCGTTAAAAAGATGTCATTTTCATTTAGTACTATTAATTACATCATATAATGGAAAAGAAGAATGACATCATCTATGCTTACACTATCGAAAGAGAAAAAAATTGGCGCATACGTATTTTTGGCGCAAATGCAAGTGGAAATGGAATGGCGCAAATAAAGTTTGCTCGTGTTCGTTACTTAAAACATAAAATATGACAATGGAATTGCTAGACTGAGGCAGTAAACATTTCTTTTGTTGGACTTTTTTATGAATAATAAAAATATAGAAAGATATATGTAAGGGTAGAACACTTTTTTGATATGTCGTACCTGATTAGGTCTAACAACGCCGACACTCCCTCGGCAGATTTCGGTGTCCCACTTCTCTCGATGTCAGTGTCCCTTTTATGACCAGGTCGGATAGTCGACACAAGAATGATTCCAAGAATGACCGCACCGAATGTAGTGAGCATATAGTAAACCACAGTTCTGAGTCCCATTCGTCCAGTGGCCTGAGCTTTAAGGCCAGACATGGAGCTTACCAAACTGGACACGATCAGAGGCAAAATCAACATTTTCAACATGTTTAGCAGCAGATCTCCGGGAAATTGTAAATAAAATATCGCCTTCTTGTCTTTTGTCGAGATTTCATTTCTGAGGCCTAGTCCCATGCCAGTTCCGATGACCACCGCAATGATCATTAAAATGACCAGCAGATTGTCCTTTAAGATGGCCCTGCACCGTTGTTGTCCGACTGAAACCATTTTTCTGATATTTTTCGCCGTGCTAGAAAGAACAAAATAACTTCCTCCTTCTTCAATTCAACACAAAATACAAGATAAGGGAAATAGTAATGATGAGATAAGCGAACTGCACTGAAATAACTCGAATCAGCTCTGATATTCAAGTTTTAAAAAATATTGGGTTTTTTTTTAAATGTAAAAAGTTATTTTTCTACAATTTAATTTTAAGTTGTAACTCGTCATTTCATTGAATAATTGATTTAGTTTATACCGTATATAACATAAGTTGACTACGTCACAATTAGTGAATCAAAACGTATTACTCCGCTTAACAATACTTTTAAAATACACTAAACTTGAAGTCATTTTGTGAGAAAAAAAAGTCTTTGAATACACTGAAATTAGATTATATGGAATAAAACTTATTTTAACTTATGTTATACGATATAGCATAATTTGCATTTTACCCATTTTTATCAATCGCGTCGCAGTTATAAAAAACGTAATACACGTAAATGGTATAAGATTGGTTAAAATGAGCTTCGTTCCTTAAAAACACAAGAAAAGTGATAATCTGCAAAAAATCATTCCAGTCAAAGATTCAGCAAACTACGGTTTGAATGTTTACCTCAGGGGCTCTGTGTAATTCAAGAGGTTTCCCTTAATATTCATATGAGGTAACAGCTCTTGGAATAATTTCGTAGAAAAAACTATTCTTGTTCCCAGAAAATATTCTACACACTGACAGAAAGAGACTGTGAAGTTTATAAAATACGTCAGAAAATGAAGCACAAAAGATGTGGAGATGACAATCAAATGTAATTAAGCATTATACATGTCCTTACAATTTATGAATAAATAGGAATTAAACGTGTATTTACGAAGCATGAATAAAATTACGTCTATTTATAAGCATACTTATCACGATTATTATCCTTTTTTTTTAGCCCATTAAGGTATGTCACACGCCAGCTTTTTAGAGAAGTTCAGGCAGAACCTCTTACGTCAAAACTATTTGCTATATATTTCATATTTTTAGCATATTTGAATTAAACAATATAATTTTTTCAACATACAATAAAAGACTGATCAAAAACTCATAAAGGAGCCAGATTTATGAGGGACGATTTTCTGCAATTGTGATGAAAGTATATTAAGCAGAAAATTCTGCAAATCTGCACATTTATTGGTCATTGTATCGAGCACAGAACATGTATTTCGCTAATAGAACTTTACTGCCCACGTTCCTTTTATTTGTATAGATGAAATAAATAACCTTCATTTCAAACCAAATTCATTGCTGCTTTATTTGTATTCCATAGGATTGGAATTTTACAGTTGCAGCGTGGGGCTGTAACAGCTATTATGTAGCTCTTAAGTCAGATTTGTCTAAAGTTCAATGAAAGTGTAAATACCCTGATATACAGCACTTTTCAGTTGGCCTTTTCCTCTTCAGTCACAAAAATATGAGATTAATTAGGTACCCATCACAGTAAATTTTGATGAGATACGAATAATGAAGGTCAAACTAAGGTCCTCTCCATCATTTTAGGTAGAACGTGGTGTTATGCAAGCATTTAACATGTATAATTTCGAAATATATGTTTATGTGCTTTTTCGATTTTTGAATATGCGCATTTTAAAAATTTGATTTCAAGATGAGGTTCTACTTATAATTCATCTTTAGAAAAGCTTATCTGTTTTTTTGAGTGCTTGCATTCTTAACAAAACTTGTAATATGCGAAATTCTTTCAATTTTCTGATAACAAATATGATCAATCAGGAAGAAGGAGACATGTGGAAATAACGAATATTATTAAGGGAACAAAAGTCTATAAAACAATACAAAATCGGATCAGAGCAAACAGGGACCTCCAAAACATCAGAGGTGGGATCAGGTGCCATGGAGAGGTAAGCATCCCCTGCCAACCGGTCACACCAGCCCCCTGTTTTTTGTCATGATCGAGAAAAACGGAAACATTCGTCGCAATTCAGTGTATGAATAATGAACGTACAATTATTAAGTATGAAAAACGCCAGTCGTCAGCATTTGACTCAATGATAAATTGTATTTGCTGTCAAGGTAACTGTATCGACCATAGAACTTACAAAATTATGACTTAAACGAGACTGCTGATATTCTTTTCAATAACTTGTATGTCAATAATTTACCTCGTTTTATATATTATTCATACGTAGAGCATGCTCTTGTGTATCGATTCAACTAAAATATATAAATTCCGTATGCGTGTGATGAAGGTATATTGCTGCATATTTAGAAAGGGAAGTTGAAGATTGTAAAGTTAAAGTCATCACGTTTATCATAGAGCTTAAGCTTGACTGCTCCCTTACCATTAACGTCTTTTTCAAGTAAATTATTGTATACAGGGTTATTCTATCCCCGTGTTATTTTCGCCCTTTCACGCTTGCAAACAATTTTACCCCGTTTTAAATTCACCCAGTCATAGTTTTGTTTAAGAAATTGTACTGAATTGTTTCAATTCGCCCAGTTTTTAATTCGCCAAATTGAGAGTAGGGCGAAAGGGACGAAAATAAAACGGGGTCGAAAATTTCCCTGTATACAGTATCGAAATATAAAACATATGTGTCAAAATATGTGATATCTTTTATCTCAAGCTCACCGGGGTATATCATATCGCCATAAGAAAGCAATTTTCCATTGTTAATTGACAATACGTCGTCGATATATCTAAAAAATGAGTTAAAGCCACAGCAAGTGTTTTCTTCTTTTTACGCATACGTTTATGGACAAAGTCTGCTTCATATAAATACAAAAATAGTTCTGCTAATAACTATTAAATAAAAGGTTATACGACGTGGTCATAAAACTACATGTAAAATCATTCAGTGTAACATAACGTTTGAGAAAACGAATCTAGACTTTACATGAGTTTTTATTATTTAAAACAAATCAGGTACAATATTGCCGGTTGTTCCACGTATCCATTTCTTTTCTCTTTGATCTTCTTGATCAGATTTTTCAAATGTTCAAGTGGATACAGGCATTTCGATTGTCGTTTACTTTGAAATGCCACATAAAACCAACGTAGTACTGGTATGGTATGTGTAAAGCAAAATGTTTTATAGAGTGCATCAATGCGATAATTCTTTTTATAAAAAATTCAATCATTTACTGTTTCGGTTATTTAGGTTTAAGAAGAGAGATGAATTAACAGCCATATTTGTTATAGTTGTTGTCCATCGAGAGTGAGCTATCGAAGAGATGTGTCCTTCGTTAAGCAATGTATTATAAAAGTCCAAGTTACAATAAGAAAAATAGGTGAATATCTTATTAATATGATTATGAAATCTTTAAATTATGGTTTACTTTGGATTAAAACTTAAGATAAAAAAGAAAGTCACCATACTTTATCCAAATTGGATAAACTACGCTCCCAAGTCATAGGAGTTGTGTTGTTCAACATGCTCATTCTGGGAAAGGATATCCTTATCATCCAATCCTAATACTGATATTTATGGTTGTTATAGAAGATAAAACCCATGGTAAGGAAATAAGACTTACGGGAAAATATGAGGCACACTTAACTTAATATCTCTTGAGCCTTCATCGATCCCACAAATCTGGATAAAACACTTGATCGACGAATATATGCCATCAAATTTTATAACACGACCGCCTAATTTTCTTTGATTGTCAACTTTGTCTTTTTCTCACAGTTAGGTCTCTTTTATGCAAAAGTTTGAGCGAGATTCGGTAAAAACATGGTAAGTTTGACACTCGCTAAATCAATTTCAGGATGAGAAGATCACCAAAATAGAACACCATATGATAGATTGTATAGTCTATGTAAACATTCCACCAACTGGCATTTGTGTCCGTTAGCTTGCGTCCGAGTAATGAGCAAAAGTTGTCTTGAAAATTTTAATTTGCTATGTTGTGACGCGCAATGACATAGAAGTTGTTTGGTCAAAGTTAGTTTACCTCGCTCTAACATTTGATTGTTTACATTCATGTTCAACGGTCCAGTTCAGGAAATAATAGACAGTGAAAGAACAATGATCGCTGCTGAAACTAATCTAACTATTTCATAAGTTCTTACAATATTTGAAGTCAAAAGCGGTGGTATCGGCTGTTTTAGTTTACATAACTTCAAAGGAATTTCGGGTTAAAAAGGTAAGTGCAGTTTTTTGTTAATTATTATAGTATTCAAAACTTTATTCACACCAAAAGAATATTTATTGTACATCTTGTAATTGAAAAATATTCATATTGTTTATGATTTTATCTTTATCACCGTTATTAACTTAGAAATATATTCCAAAAGTTGAAAACAAGTTGCATCGTGAAAGAAATATGTAGAAAAAATATCACCTCGTTCTGTGATTCGGTCGCGCTATGACCTCTGACCCCAAATAACATTCACACAGAACTGAACACATTTTCTCTTCAATAGGTTCACCTAAGAAAGATATTATCAAATGTAAATATTTCAAGCTCAATGGGATATATCGAGTCGACATATGCATGGAATTTAAATAACTATTGTTAATTGATTATACATCGTCGATATGTCTAAATGATGTGTTGAAGGCCACGGCAAGCATTTTTTTATGTGGAATGTTTTGAATAAATTAACTTCATATGAATACAAAAAATTGGTCTGCTCAAAACGGGGCGCAATTGGTACCATGGGAATTCCGACAGATTGTTGAAAGACCGAGGCCCTTATTTACAAAAAGTAAAAGGTCCGTACGTCCAAGATGCATGGCTAACCGTAACAACCGCTATTTGGACAATTTTGCTCTCAAAGTGTTGTAAAGCTCAATAGACGATACTGAATTTCAGAGAGCAAGGGGTAATACCGTATATAGACGGATTTCTACTCAGACAGTTCGAAACAGATCTAATAGCATACCAACCAACCGTCTGTCCTGTATTAGATTTGGAGCACCGCAAAGATCGAATACAGGTGGGCAACAGAACACGAAAATTGGCAACAGCGTCATTGGTAACTTTCTTTTCAGACGAGTGGCAATTTTTTGTTGACTTCCATATGATGGCAGAAGACTTGTTTAGTGAGCAAATGGGAGAAGATATGCTGATTGCTATGAGGTGCCATTTCTATATTTTTGAGTTATTTTTTGATATACAAAAAGAATTCTTGATATCAATAATTCGTTTCTTCATATCATAAAATAATTCTTGATATCAAGAATATAAATTTTTGATATCAGAAAATCATCTTCTGATATCAAAAAATTGATTTAATTCGAATTCTTCATATCATAAAATAATTCTTGATATCAAGAATTTTATTTCTTTTGGTACCAGAAAATCATTTTCTGATATAAAAAAAAATCGATTTGATATCATAAAATGATTTTCTGGTATAAGAAAATGCATTCGAATTTTTGATATCAAAAAATCGATTTTTTGATATCAGAAACTATGAGTGAAATAGATATAGAATTTACTTTTATGAATGCTCCCTTATTCCCGTGTCATCCTGAATGCAGCATTGCTGATTCCGCTGCTGATAAGTAATAATGTTATCACTTGATAGTTGTTTCAGTCTAGCCTAAGTCTTTAATTGTAATAGGGTTTTTTTCTTTTAGCATTTTAGGCATAGATAAATTTAGAAACATTAACACATATACAGAAAATCGAATTAACAAATGAGTTTACAGTGTTTGGATGTGACAAAACTGTACATATTCCGAAAAAGTCTTGTAGCCTCCTTCAGTTCCTATGAAAGTCCAAAAAATAGGGTAATTAGTGAATATTTTATTGCTTAAGTTAGCTGTCTTCATTTATACATCTTAGAACCAAAACTTATAGCTCTCATTTTATAAATGTATACAATACATTAGTTTGCCTTTCCACAAATACTATATACGAGTGTTGTTTAATTCCTGATATCAAAAAATTATTTTGTCGTATTAAAAAGAAATCCAACTATGAGGCACAATTTTGATATTTTTGAGGTATTTTCTGATATCAAAAAAAAAATTCTTGATATCAATAATAAGAATTCATGATATCAACAAATATTTTTGATATCAAAAAATAGATTTTTTTAATATCAGAAAATCTTTTTCTGATATAAAAAATTCGAATTCTTGATATCAAAAAATTCGAATTCTTGATATCAAAAAATGATTTTCTGATAACAGAAATTTGAATTTTTTTTATATCAAATAATCTTCTCTATTTTCTCTATTAATCAAAAATGATTTTTATATCAAAAAATCGAATTTCTGATATCACAAAATAATATTTAGAAAATATTAAAACGGCGCCCCATATGTAACTGAATTTTTGATATCACAAAATGAGATCTTTTGATATCAGAAATTCTAACTTTTTATAATAAAAAATCTCGTTTATTTTCTGATACCAAAATTATATGTCCCCCCCCCCCCACTCTTCAACAAATACGTTTATTAGTCAAAGAAGCATAAGAGGTACTGGTAGTGTTTGTAAATATTGACCGGTACTGAATTCGAAAAAAGTTCGATCATACCTCTCACCCCTTCCCCACCCCCACCCTCGAGGGTTGATTTTTTTTCAGGTCACATCACAAAATTGATGATTGTTTTATCGGAGTGTAATGTGTCCAGTGGTTCAGTAACATGTTAAAAGCAGTATTTAAAAGTCTTTGCTTATTTCAGTATAATAAACAATTCATTTCATGAATGTTCGGGAAACATGAAGATCTATTCAGCCAAGAAATAATCCCCCAAACTTTGCATGAGCACTAAAGTCAATGTAAGTTATACATGGCATTGGCGGGGGAGTGGGTGGGTGGGGGATAATTGACAGAGAAAACAATTGACAGGGTGGTGTTATGTTCAAACTTCTTTCAATACCAATTTTTGACAAATACTACCAGTTCACGAACCGCCACTTACTATGCTGCAATATGTCTGTTGAAAATGGGGGAGGGGGGGGGGACTAAACACATACGAAACCTACGCCCAAATGTTGTTTAAAGCTTATATTATTTCTATCTTTGCAAAAAAAAAATGGGGAAAAAGCCCCTCTAGCCCCCCCCCCCCTCGGTTCCAACGCCTATGTATGGTATAAAATTGAAGTTTCTCTATTGTAGTTTTCTAACAATAAAACCCCAGCCTTAACTAGGGAAATAGATTTAGTTTTAATGGTAATGCAATACAAACTGTATCAAAATAGTAAGTACTGCTATTTCAGGTATTATGATGAAATGTCATTCGAAGTTTAATGTAGCAACAGCTGTGCTTATTGAAAAGGCTATAGAAAAGCATGTTTTAAAATGAAAAGAATTATTAGATTTGATATCCCATGTTAGCTTTTAGAAAATCTCTTTGATGCTATTACATGTAAACTTCCAGTTCTTCTCTGTTGTAGTGAAATATGGGGATTGGATCTCTCACCAATAGATTCAAATCTTCTTATGATTTGAAGTGACCGTCGGTTCAAACGTGGTACAGAACAGGAAAATCAATGAAATTCTAATGGATAACTGTACAAAAAATTTAATGACTTCCCTCGAACAGACGGTAGGGTTTCCCGGAATAAATTGTTTGTTCTGAATTTTAACATACGCTGACGATAGAATGTCATCCAGTTGAACGGATAGTCACTCAAGAAACAGTTTATGTACGAGTGTGTTGCATTGTTAAGATGTGAAATTGACAGTTATTTTGTTGTTGATCTGGAGATATTTGTCGGAATGGAACCTCGGAGACAGGAGACAGAGGAGGGGTACCTCCGGAAGTTTTCACCTCTCTGTGTTGTTGAGTTCTTCTTCTTCCTTGCGTACATAATGGGAAATTTCATATCAATTCAATATGGGCATGGCAAATTTCGTGAATCTCTGTTTCCAAACAACACTCATTTAGATACAACAGATAAATCTCGATGCAATACCAATACTAGTTCTGAGAGTTACAGAAACGAGCAAGAGGTGCAGAGAGTGGTCTCAGAATGGAGTGTGTACATTAATCTAGCTCAAGGAATTCCTTTAATATTTGCATCAATTGTATTCTCTCCTCTAAGTGATTCTGTGGGCCGTAAGATTTTCCTTTTTATAGGTGGCGCGGGTGTTTGTATCAAACAGTTACTGATGACCCTAGCTATTGCATTTGATTGGAATATTTATCTGTTTGTACCTTTTACCTTTATTGAGGGCTGTACTGGTAGTTGGGTGGTCATCTTGGCCATCGCTTTTTCCATTATGTCTGATATATCAACAGGCCAGTTTAGATCCTTTCTCATTGCTGCTATAAGCTTTGTATTCGGAGTGGGTCACTCCGTTGGTAACTTCATACCTGGCTATGCAATCGTAGCTTTAGGCTACACTTATGCCATGGCATTGTCGTGCGGTATATGTTTCCTATCGGTTATTGGTATATGTTTCATGCCAGAATCCCTACCTCCTAGTCGGCGCTCAACAGTACATTTTCACTTCATTACCAGCTTAAAAGAGATTGTCCAATTTTACATAAAGGAGGACGAATCGTTCAAGGATTCTAAAAGATGGAAATACATAGTGGGTCTTTCTGCATTTGCTTTCATCATGTTTGCAAGGCTGGGTGCTTCTTTTGAGCTACTTTATCTGATCGATTCACCATTTTGTTTCAATCCAATCAAACTAAGTCTGTTTGAAACTTTGAAAGCAGTATTGTCTGAAGTCATTGTTTTAGTTGGAATAAAACTGATGCAGCAATGTTTAAGAGATGAAATTATTGCATTCATTGGCAGCATTTCCTGTGTAGCTTATTACATCTTATTTGGATTGGCCCCATCTGAGAAATACCTTTACATAGGTAAGACTTTGTCTGCATTTCTTTTTTTAATGAATAGTAATGTTTCCACTGTTACAACATTATATTGGATATAATTTCCTTTATAGCTGCTGCAGTTGGTGCTGTTGGCATGTGCTCCATTCCAATGATCAGGGCGGTGATGTCAAAGATGACACCTGTAAACAAACAAGGTAATATTGAACTATGAGACCACAAAAGGTTATTTCCTTGAAAAAGAAATATCCAATAACCAGTGTTGTACATGTATTTTATGAACTCTGTTACAGCGACTTTGTATGTAATTTATTTTTCTGGTTGTAGGTACACTCTTTGGAAGTATAGCTATTATAGAGAACATATGTAACCTGTTTGGCTCTGTACTTGGGACAGCTATATATTCTGCAACAGTTTACTATAATCGAGGGATGGCCTTTCTGGTCCTAGCTGGATTCATGTCCCTAGCATTCATTCTACTGCTGTGAGTAAAATTATGTTCTTTAACAACATTTTCAACTGATTATAAAGTTTGAGAAAATTGTAGTGGCATATTTTGTAACTTTTAATCACATTCTTTATGAGATATAACCCTCCAGGTTAACTGTAGTGATTAATGTAAAGAAAATAAAATAATGACAATGTTTTCTTAACTATTTGTTTAACTTTTCCAGAAAAAAAAAATTTTTATAATAATAATTGTATTTATGTATTGAATGCGATAACTTAGTTGGAGGTTTCCGGGAGGATTGATTTTAGTAAATTGTGAAAATTCTTAGATCCACGCCTTGGTTGATGGATTACATGTAATAGAAGGTGTAAGGTCACGTGGTCAGCTCAGCGAGTCATTCAGTTGTATTGTGATAACCCGCATGCTGACCACGCTAACATCAGGCACGTTTATTTTGAAGACCCTCCTCCACCCCTGCATTCCTACCCCTTAAAATGGGTATTAATATGTCATGTAAAATCATATATTTGATTCGTTCTGACTCGATTTGTTTAAACTATTTTTATGTACGCCTATTTTGTTTTGATGTGCCATCTTTTTGCTAACTTTTTCAAATGATGTTTTGATTGTCTTGTCTTACAGATACTTTTTTCAAGTCAGTTTTTGGGGATCAGACATTATCATATTTTACGTAACTGCTAATCAAAGCTTGTGAATCTGATCCCCGTCTTGTTTGTTAGATTGTTCACATTTATACCGTCATTTTAATAAATGACATTATTCATCTCTATGAAAGTCTTTTATTTGACTTGTACAAAATTAGCAAAAACAAGCTGCGGTGAGATTGCCTATAAGCATAAGAATACATAAAGTCTTTTCTTCATGTTAAAATTTCAATTCAATGACTGCTTTCTGAAAGTACAAATGATATAAAGATTGTATTTTCTATTTTATAGAATTCTGGTTATTTGTGGCCGTGGACAGAGAGATAAAGATGACTATGAATCCATTCCAACAAGTAAAAATATAAACTGATTTCAAGTTTATTTTTCAAAGGTAATAACTAGAATATCTTGACTGAAGGTGCATTAATCTTTCTACGAGGCAGTTTTGGCTTCTTCGTCCCTAATTTACATTTCATTTGCCTTTCTAATATAACTGCTCAGTAAAATTTAAGACTGAGATAAGCACCAGACAGGCTTATTTCTAACTGAGAATTTTATGTAGAATTTTATTCTAATCAGGTTGTGTTGACTTCTCATATTGTAAATAAAAGCAACTGACACCACTGATACAATTTTTGAGAAAATGAAATTCTTTTAAGCAACCACTGTAGATTTGAAAATTTTACATTGTGACACTTTTATTATAAAACTATTAATTCCTTTTTGAGCTCATGTTTGTGATTTTTTTTATTTTATTGAATTTTATTTTTTTTTTATTTTATTTAATATTTTGAATGAATCTCTAATTATTCACCATTTTAGGTTAAAAAAATTAATAGTTCTATTTTCTACTTTCATTTTTTTTTATCTTTCTGTAAATATGTTTTATACAGGACCACAATGTAAACTATCTAGCAATCGGTTACTAATTGTGCTATCACGTTCAAATTAAAGAATTTATTATTATTTTTACATTTGAAAATATTCCGTGGAAACTCTATACATTTGTTTTTTTCAATCAGATATTTTTCTTCTCATTTTTCTAATTACATGTGTACCGATTATATAACTTGTGATTATCAGTGATAATAATTATCCTTTCTTCATGTATGTCAAAGCAATTTTACTTGTACATGTTCATTTTTATTTCACTTATATTGTCAGTTTTACAAAGGAACATATTACATGAATGTCTATCAGAAGAGAAATGCTATAATATTCAAACAGTTGAAACTTGACATAATTTCAAATAACTTATTGAATGTTTAAATTTCATGTCCCTTCAGGTGGTGGCTGAACTAAATTTTTTTTTTCTTTTTAACTCAATATATATATAAATGATTATGTAATAATGTTTTTTGAAAGAGAGAGATTACTTGTCAGCAATATGTAGTACAACATAGTTGTGGATATCTTTAATTTTTATCAAAGAATTGAAAGTGCTGAGGATTTTAAGTCTACGAATGATTTATACCATTTTCAAAAAGTATTGATTTAAATTTAAATTCTCGTGTGAACTATGATCAGCTGAAATAATTGTGAAACTTTATTTTTTATGCCCCTGCAATCAAAGATGTAATGACAAATAGTTTTTGTAAAAATGGGTCATACTCAAAGTTCAAGAGGTCAAATTTGGTGGTACCCGAAGCAAGGTTTTGTCACAAACTTCTAAATTTTTTAGTTAATGTTAATGTGGGACTCTGTCTTACCTAAAGACACCATCCACTGAGGTGAGATTTGTAATCTCTGATTACCTCTGTTTTTAACATTTAAATCTGTCATTGCAATTGTAAGAGTTGTGACTTTATGTATACTATATGTACATGTATTTGTTTTTTATTTCCATTTCCTTGTCTGAAGAAAGTCATTTTACTTTTGAATAAACTTATTTATGTAGACCTTATTTCTAAATATTTTTGTCAAAATTTAATAGCCATTCTCTGTAAACACTTAAACTTCGTTGCCACGCGTGGTCACCGATTTTGATGAAACTCCCCCATTCTTAGTACTTGACACTAGAAACCTATATCAAATAAATTTTTGTTGCTATGCATCTCAGTCATCAAGGTCTTCAACTTTAGGAAACAATCATTACCAATTGTGTGCTTTGCTGCAAATATTAGCGATGAGGCTCTAAACATGTTAAAAAATGCCATTTTTCAATCTTTAAGACATGTTATCATGGTAACTACAACACATAGCCAACGACTTTTGTCCGATACACATAGCCAACGACTTTTGTCCGATTTTAGTTAAGGGTATCAAAGGCTTTTATCATAGAGAGTTTGGAAAAATTCTGAGACTATGCGTTCCAAAGCTCCTATATAAGATTTCAAGTCATTACAGAGAATGGCTCCAAATCTGTCATGCAAAAGAATTCGAAATCAAAGAAGGGTATCCAGTGAATTCCTTGAGAGAGGGCCATCACTTTGGCAAGTTTTAATAGGGTTCATCAAATAAATCGAGCTACACTTTTCGAGAAGAATAATATTAAAATTGAACAAAATAGAGTATTTAACTTTCCCAAAATTGTTTGCTTGTGTCTGTTAATAATCATAAAATATGGAGATTACGAACAGTATTCAAGCTCAATAGTTCATTCAAACAACAAAAATCTTGAGCAGAGTAAACGCGGACCTCTAAAACATCAGAGGTGGGATCAGGTGCCATTGAGGAGTAAGCAAACTCGCCTTATGTTCATTGTCATGATCGAGAAATAACGGGAAAATCCGTATACGATTCATTTTAAATATTATTTAAATGATGGTCTAACAATTTGTTTGTAAGCCGTTAGTCAGCTTTTGACTTTATGATAGATTGTATTTGCTGACAAGATCATTGAATTAACCATAAAACTTGCAAACTGAAGACTATAATCGAGACTGTATTCCTGTCGACCATAGAAATGGATTTAAAACATCCAATACTGCAATACGCAAACAGTAAAAATTAAACAAATGCCTGCATTAAATGTGATTTATGCTCTATCCATCTGATGACAACAACTCCCATTTCTTACATATACATGTACTGAGCTTCTCATTACCTTTATAAAAAAAAATAATGATACAAACACCAATGTAAGCTATCAAAAAAGTTTAATTTTGTAAATTTTACTTCAAGTTTATATTGAAGGATCAATTGATTTTACTTTCAATAAATAGTACAAATAACCACATATTTTAATTTTAAAGAGTACAGATATTATATAAATATTGTACTTAACTTGCACAGTGTTTTCTTCTGTGAAGCAGGTTTTTTTTTCGTTTCACATAAAGATAAACAAACAATTATTCAGACATACGTTATTTATTCTCGATATCGTTTGTCCAAATGGATCAAGGATAGGTTGTTTTGACCATCGTCCTGGTTTGATAAACAGGTACCTTGATAAAGCACCTAGAGATGATATCCACTCGGTATATTTTTACAAATACAGTAAGTCAGTAATCCTCACCATCTCCGAAGTCTCAAACCCTTGACACTGTGAAGATGACTAAGAGTATGGAACGCCGTCACTGCCTTATAGCAGAACACTGCTATTGCATTGTGTCAACCTTCCATTACATTATGTCAACTCTTTATGACATTAACCCACACTACTATTGCATTATGTGAACCTTCCATTATATTATGTCAACTCTTTATGACATTAACCCACAATACTACTGCATTATGTCAACCTTCCATTATATTATGTCAACTCTTTATGACATTAACCCACACTACTATTGCATTATGTCAACCTTCCATTATATTATGTCAACTCTTTATGACATTAACCCACACTACTATTGGATTGTGTCAACCTTCCATTACATTATGCCAACTCTTTATGACATTAACCCCATTACTATTGCATTGTGTCAACCTTCCATTACATTATGCCAACTCTTTATGACATTAACCCACACTACTATTGCATTGTGTTAACTTTACTTTACATTATGTCAACTCTGTTTGACATTTACACATACTACAATTATATTTCGTCAACTTGCATTTCGTTATGTTTTCTTTTCATGAGATCTTAGTTTTTATTAACTGATGTGAAAAGCTCATGCCATACTGTGCGCACTCTTCTACGTTATGTCGAGTCACTATTACGTTATGCGAACACGGGTATCCTCGGCTTTATATGAGGATAACGTATTTTCCGCGTTCCGCAAGCACTAAAAATGGCGGGAGAGAAAACTGTCGTAGAAGAGATTCTCAGCGATTTGGGAATGACATCTTTAAATGAAAACTTTACAGGGGCGTAGCAACCGGTGGGGGGGGGGGGGGGGGGTCAGGGGGGGGGGGGCCTGGCCCCCCCACTTTTTTTTCCCAACCATACTTATACTATAGGAAATGTTAATTGAAAGCCTGGTTGCCCCCCCCCCTTGTGATGTACCGAAAATGTAGTATTAGAATTGGTACTAAATGTAGTTGACACTGAGAAAAAGTTTACCCCCCCCCCCCGCTACGAAATAGGATTATCGACTTTGGGAAACTTTTCCCATTTTTCCCTTTTTTTTTTTTTTTTTTTTTTTTTTGCTTGTCAACTTTTTTCAGGTAAGTAAAAAAGTTTTTTTCTCTGGCTGGCCCCCCCACTTTCAAAAACGATGCTACGCCACTGCTTTAAGCGACAAATGATTGACAATCTTGAAACGTGCAAAGCCTTAACACTGCGACTGTGAATTAAAGTCACGTCGAAATTCAATGGTGTTTACTTTAATCTCATAATTAAATAAATCAAATATTATGAATCGTGCAGCAATCATTTTTTTTCTTTTTATTTTGATTTTTTTTTTAAATAAAAGTCTTAAACTTTGAAGGACATTGCATTAGTTTCACAATAAGCTTAGCTGAATTAAGTTGAAAACTTTTTTCTATAAAACTATAAAGCCTGAGAGCTTCTCCGCTTTCCGCCCTTGGTCTCCAATCATATACCGCCCCCCTTCCTTGTTAAAGATTCCCATATCTGCCACTGATATGTGCACATGCTTGCTTACTAAGGCATATTCAATTGATTTAGATGAGCGACTGGTAGATTTTTGTAATAGAATTCTGGCCCTGGAATGATTAAAAAAAATTAACTCCAGTGACGTAGCATCTTTTTTTGAAAGAGGAGGTCAGCCAGAAAAAAATCATTTACCCGTAAAAAACTTGACAAGCCAAGAAAAAAAAGTCCAAGCCCGAAAATCCTATTTCGGGGAGAGGGGTCCAACTTCGATCAGTCCCATTTTTCCCCAGATATATTACATTACCCTTAGTGGACTATCTATACTTCAACAAGAAGTGGGGTGGGGGGCTGTACAGTTTCAGTGAACATTACATTTTCTTTAGTAAAGTTATGTCTGGGAAAAGAGGGGGGTTGATATTATGTGCCTGTAATTTGTCCTAATCAATCAGGACCCCCCCCCCCCTTACCAGTCATTAAGACACGGTCGTCAACATTCATTATATACTAGACATACAGCTTTGAGATAATGTAAATGTTTTTTAACATCAAGTAATGAACTTTTGGAATCAACATGATAAAGAGTTAACACAATATAAAGATATTTTTAAATCACATAAGAAAGAGTTGACATAATGTAATTATATATCCACATCACGGAATGGCGTTAATAATGTAATAAAGTATTGATGTAATATAAAGATATGTTCACATTATGTTATACACTTTTTACACCACGTAATAAAGCACTGACATAAAGGTACGATGTGTTCACCTCACATCATGATGCCCTCGCCGTAAAATAAAGATAACTCCATATCACGTAATAATGCTTTGATATAATAGACATATACACTCTCAAAAAGGAATGGGCTTTTGACTTCATGTAATGATAAGTTTAATTATAAAACACAATTTACTTGACGTAATGCAATTTTTACCTCACATATTAAAGAAATGAAATGATGTAAAGAAAAATTCATATCATGCAATAAAGTTTTAACACAATGTAAACACATTATCACTTCACATAATGAAATTTTTACTTCAAGTTATGAAGTGCTGACATAATGAAAGGATGTATTTACTTCATGTAATGCAGCATTGACATGATATTAAGATATATTTACATCATCTCATAAAAAATGGATATAACGTAAAGATATGTTCACATCACGTAATGATAAATTGACATAATAAATGCATAGTTGTATGCTATAAGGCAGTGATGGCGTTCCATATAAGAGCAAGAGACTTATTTTACAAGATGACAACTGAGTCCGACACCAGAGATGGCTATTTACGAGTATTTAGTTTCTTGTGTGCTGCTGACTTTTGTCTGTTTTTCTCCTATGTATTGGGCCTAGACACGGCTAACGAGTACGGACGCGACCGATTCTGGGAACTAAAATTCCCTAATAGAAGCCTTTTCAATATCAGTGATGATTCAATCTGTGAAACTAATACCTCGTCACAAAGGTACCAGGAAAGGAAAACTGTTCAGAAGTTAGTGTTAGAATGGGATGTGTACATATCAATAGCCCAGGGAGTCCCGCTTATTCTGTCCAATATGTTGTTTTCACCACTGAGCGATTCCATTGGAAGAAGGCCATTTCTTTTCGCTGGATCGCTTGGTATTTGTGTTAAGCAACTTCGAATGACCCTTGCTATCTTTTTTCACTGGGATATTTATCTTTTTATTCCATTTGCATTGGTAGAAGGTTTCAGTGGAAGCTGGTTTGCTCAGCTTGCCATTGCTATGACGGTTGTTTCTGACCTAACCAAAGCAGGAAAGTCCAGATCCTATTTAATCACTGTGTTCAGTTTTACATTGTATGTACAGTGTTGGATTTTCTTTGGGAACATTTAGTTCTGCCTATGTGGTTGCGAATTGGGGATACGAACACTCTATGGCAATCTCCTGTGGATTGTCGGCCTTTGCATTCATCATCACGTGCTTTATTCCTGAAACATTGCTCAAATCGCAAAGAAAGAAAAAAAACTTCGGTTGCCTTGGAAACTTTAAAGAGATTTTGAAACTATATTTCAAAGAGGACCAGAATTATCCAGAGTTGACAAGGCGGAAATATCTTACTGCTATCTCTTCTTTTATATTCATAATGTTGGAAAAACACGGTGCATTTGCTGTAGAATCATTATATGTCAGGGATTCTCCATTTTGCTTCAACCCCAAAACAGTCAGTTTATTTGAAACATCGAAAACCATCTTTTCCGAGGCTGGGATTTTAATTGTTATAAAACTGTTGCATAGATGTATCTCAGATGAGAGTATTGCATTCATTGGGGCTATTTCAGACACGTGCTGTTTTGTTTTATATGGAATAGCTTCTTCAAAAAAGGACCTGTATACACGTTAGTAATACGAGAGCAAAAACTTATTCATGTATATTACAAAAATAAAGGATCTTCCATGATTTGTAGTTGAATATAATGAACAAGTTGTGTGTCTTTATCCCCGAGCCTTGGCGAGCCTCCCAAGAATCATGGGAGATTCTTTTTATCCCATGTTAAATACTTCACAGCCAGGCCAGAAAAGCTTAAACTTATGTGGAAGCATCCTGGGGTAGTGTAGATTCTAAATTGTTAAAATCATGACCCCTGGGGGTAGGGCGGGGCCACAATGGGGAAACAAAGTTTTACATAAAAGTATATAGATAAAATCTTTAAAAATCTTCTTCTCAAGGACAACTGGGCCAGAAAAGCTGAAACTTATGTGGAAGCATTCTTGGGTAGTGAAGATCATGATCCCCGAGGGTAGGGCGGGGCCACATAGGGGAATCAAATTTTTACAGAGAAATATATGGGAAAAATCTTTGAAAATCTTCTTCACAAGAACCATTTGGCCGGAAAAGCTGAAACTGGAAGCATCCTGGGGAAGTATAAATTCTAAATTGTCCAAATCATGACCCCCGGGGGAAGGAAGGGGCCACAATGGGGATCAAAGATTTACATAGAAATGTATAGGAAAAATCTTTGAAAATCTTCTTCTGAAGAACCACTAGGCCAGGAAAGCTGAATATTATGTGGAAGCAGTCTGGGGTAGTGTAGATTCTAAATTGTTCAAACCATGTCCCCGTGGGTTGGGCGGGGCCACAATGGGGAATCAAAGTTTTACAATGGGGAATCAAAGCATCCTATGGTGGTGCAGATTTCAAAATATCTAAATTATGATCAGTGGGGTAGGGTGGGGTCACAAAATGTATTACAAGGGGGAAATCTGGTAAAGAACGGAATGGTCAAATCTTCTCAGGTGAGCGATGTGGCTCATGGGCCTCTTGTTATATTTTGTTTTGTTTTGTGTTTGTTTGTTTTTTTGATTTAGATTTAAAACAGACATTTCGTTTCAGAATTTATGGTGCTTGCGAAGGACGAATGTTGTCCCATCTTTGACACTGTTTAGATCTGAATATACGCATTCTGTTCACTTGACATTTTTTGCATAACTCATTGAATAATTTTGTAAACTTAAGATTCTATGCTGGTGCTAGGTGTGTTTGTTTCTACATGCATTACATCATGTGTTTATATTTATTGGTATTGTCAATTACACTTTGTGTAGACATATTTAATTCGATTTGTCACTTATTTATTAATAAATGTCCATTCAAATTTTAACCCTGTGTTTTCATTTGTGTCAAATAGAGCACCACCAAATAAGGTATCCCTAAAAAATTATCTTTGTTTTAATTATAAATTAATTAAAAATAATCTATATAAATTAACTGCCGATAGCGTCATTGTTTTTCAATGTCTACTTCTTCTACCTCATACACTTATTTTTATGAGGTACCCTGGAGCTGAGTAAGGACTTTAATCCTTCTTGTTTAGATGACTTAACAATGCCATGAACAGTGGCTTTCAATGCATATACTTTTGCAAATGAATTTATACTATGGCAGAGATCCTCGCTTGATTGTGCCGTTATATTTTGCTTTTTTGGAGTTCAATATCTACAACACACGATCAACGTCATTTTTTGACCTGATTGATTTTTCACACCTTGACTACAAATCGACATAAACCGTGCATTCCCTTTCTTTCTGAATCTATTTTGGCATTAAAAACAAGTAATCTGGATGCATATTATTTCTCCTTAGTCAGTTTAAACATTTCCTAGGTGTATACCAGTTTTTCCAGTGGCAAACTTTATAGAGTTTAAAGGAAACCCCTCCCCCTTTTGACGTCATATACAAGGCAACATTTGTGTGAAAATGTAAAATTTACGATAAGATTTCATAAATCTTCCAGAATGAGGTAAAAATTTAATATTGTATGGAAAAATAGTGGCCCAACACATCCCTGAATTAACGGGATTTTTGGAAGTCAAATGTTCATATAACAAAGGTTTTTCTTAGTTATACTTACGTAGAAAAAAACGTCATTTTCGAGGTTGCGCCGCATGGACATACAATTGCTTACAAAAACATTACTATTTTATTCAAAAATAAAATTTATGATTTGTGATCTATTCTATAGATAGAAAAGATGATGATAACTTGATATTTTAGAATTCATTCATGTACCTAAAGCGGGTTTAATTTTATGGCGCCAGTCCACGAATTTTTTGATAGCCCCTCGTATATCCTATGATCACTGAAATTAATTTAAAACACTTCATATGCTAAAACATGAAACATTAGAGAAATCTTTATCGATATAAATATTTGAATTGGAATGATCTTTATGGATTATCAATAATTGACATTCCTTTTTAGCATTTTTTAAAATTTATATAAAAAATAAAGGAAAATAGACGATCAAGTGTTGAGTGTTTATTGAAATAATGAAGACGTAGGGACCTGCTAGTGGAGATCATTCTATACGGACGCCATAGCTAACAAAAATTGAGCTTCATGCCAGTTAGAATAAAAGGACTGATAGAACGTTTGTTTTGAATTCTTTTAAAGGAAGCCTTTTTGCTTTTATGATCATTTTAGGTAGGTTTGCATCAATTATAAAAAAAAAATTGATTATATGATTTTATGAAAAAAAAATCCTTAATATACTACATTATAAAACCATTCCCATATGATATTTTGTGCACTTTTGCACCCAGAATCGGTTTTCTTTTATCGTTGAATTTTAATTTTTTGTCAGCAGGGGATGCTCACTCCTCCATGGCACCTGATCCCACCTCTGATGTTTTGGAGGTCCGTGTTTGCTCTGCTCCTATTTTGTATTGTTTTATGGACTTTGATATTGAATACTGTTCGTTATCTCCATATCCTTCTTCATGTTTATCTGAAAAGTTTATAGGAGTCAAGTCTACAAAGTTCTCAATTACATAATTATGTTTTCTAGTGCAGCACTGCACATTGTTTAAATGTCTTGTTATAACACTTTATCGCAATTATTCAAAACAACCTTAAAAGTATTGCCGATGTTCTTTAGAATAATAATTCTGATGATTTTTCAAATGATAAAAGCCATAAGAAATAGGCATCAGTTATGATAATTGCATCACGTATAAAGCTAATATATACATTTGTTTCTGTATTTTAGGTTATGCTAGTATCTTGTTAATTAGAGGAATCTTGATTTCAACATACAACATTCAATACCACCCAGCTCCCCAGCTCACATGCATTGTACATGCTACCCATTTGGGGAAAAGAAACTACAACACAATATAAAGGTGTATTTTATTTTATTAATCTAATAATATTTATCAATTTAATACGTTCAGCAACCTTTGAAATATTTTGAACCTTAAAAATCATCTAAGCACGTAAATGAAATTTTAAAAAAAAATGTGCCAAAAGTGATTTTTAAATCAGATTAAAATCTAAATAAGTTCAATCTTGATCTTATTGTTCGATATGGATTGTACGATGAAACACCAAAATTAATGCATTCTAAAAGCCTTTTGTAATAGTATCTTCCAGCAAACGTTGTTTTGATACAAGGTAGAATGCTGTCACTCGGTTGTGGTTGATCTGAAATATTGCAGAATTATTATTGTATTTCTATTTCTCTCATCAATGTATAAGAAAAAATAACACCGTACACCCATTCTCAATATAAGGGCACAAATGCCTCTCTGATTTTTTAAAAAATGAAGTTCAAGATAACAATTTTTCTATCAATTACCTTTGAGAGAAAGTATCTGAAGATTTTGTTTCCAGATTTTTTTTATCAAATTATAATACATGGAATAATGACAAGACGATAAAGTAGAGGGTGATTTTATTCAGAAATGTAGCTTGAAATGTACGTTACTCTTTCTTCAATGTCCAAAAAGATATGTCAAAAAAAAATGTAGTCATTAAAATCACAATTGGAATATCTCATCTTAACACCAGCACATCCTACCAACTCTGTCAGCAACATATTTTCTCGGCATACGAACGTGCGTTTGATTTTTCCTTTCAAAAAACAAAGGTTACTTTTTGATCCAGATGTATAAAAACATTTTTTAAATATATGCTTTAAATTCTTCTCTCTGTTTTGTTTAGAGCGATCAGTTTGGAATCTTGTCATTTTCTATAGATACTGGAACCTAACATGTACATGTAGTAAAATTCTATTTTGTAGTTACTGTCTTTTTTAACATATATCCATGCCGATTTAGAAAACTACGTAAATGTAACGTACATTTCAAGATATATTTCTGTTTGATTAAAAACTTAAAATTCATCTAAAAATCCATCGTTTTGTTTCAGTTTATTCCAAAAAAGATTCTCTATGTAATCACATTGTGTTGTATGTCACAATCACCACTTTAAAGACACGATTGCCTCAGTATATGAGTAGGTAACGTACATTTCATGCTTGTAATAATATGTAAATTAGTAATAAGAAAATATTGAAAAAAAGCAATTATTGACATAAAAATCATTTCAATGAAGCGTTTTAAGGCAGTAATATAAGAAATCATAATGTGACAAACGAAGTTATTTGTCATCAAATACATGAATGTCACGTCAATTCGGTAACGTTCATTTCACATATTATTGGGGAGTCCCCTCCACCTCAGTTCATTACCATTCTTTTATGCTGTTTCGCTGAAATTGACACCGGTCGTAGCCTAGTTAATTCTACCTGTGTGCAAGGGTACAGACAAAAAAAATATAAGAGTCAGACGTATTTTGCTATGATCTAACAAATGCTCGTGTTTGGCCATTGAAACTGAACATAAATCTATTCCGAATATATCCATGGACAGTCTTGTTAACAATTTCATTAATTATGTTGCAACATCGTTTTTCAAAACACAAACATACGTGCTTTTCGACAGATCTGGAAAAATATAACCCAAAATGCAATGATTCAAACAAAACTGAGTATTGTGTGCCTTTCAGTATTTGAAATGTACGTGACCGTCTTGTGTTCTGGGTTTATTTGTTTTGTTTCTTTTTCTTCTTTCTTTTCTTTTTTTCTTTTTTACCAATTATAAGCCTATGCATACCTTGTTTTAAATTATCAACAACAATTAAATTAATATTGACGAAAAGTCGCATAATAAAAGTAAACAAACTGCAAAAAAGGTTGCCAAAGATGAATTTAAGACACTTAGAAATAAATTTTCTAGCATGTGGTAACAGTCTAAAACATTTACGAGGATTGGGGGTGCATTTAGATGGATTTATGTGGCCAGTTGTCAAATGGATTGTAACGATAATTTTGTTTCGCTCGTGTAATTCATTGACCAAATAAAAAAAAATGTCAGTTAGAAATACATAAAATGTACGTTACCATACGTAACGTACATTTCAAATATAAAAATCAATTCTCTTCCACAAGCGTACGTTAGACACGCAATATATTGATACTATTTGAACCTGCATATCATAAGAAATGCATCATACAGGTTTCGTATTCAGAAATATATACCAGGTATCAAAATTATATTACATATAATTGACCTTAATATATTTTTTTTCCTCAGCAGAAACGTTTCTTTTCATTAATTTTGGGATTTAGCCGACCTCCAACCTTTGAAACTTTCCTTTGTGTACACATTCGAGTGTCTGAAAGTATGAGAATACATGAAAATTCGTGCGAGATTCACTTAATTCGAATTTCATGGTAACGTACATTTCAGTCACGTACATTTCAAATGATCACTTTTCATGTAAAAAATAATTTTTAATTGTGTTAAGCAAAACGTCTTTGCCAGTTTACAGGATACAAGGGGTTGCTTATTCAGAGTCGTCTCATATTTTCTACTTAATATATATTCTTAATGGAAGAATATAGGTAACGTACATTTCTTTCTTATCTCTACGATTGAAAATGTCTTTCATTCCGTAAACATATTTATAAAAGTTGCTCAAATTGTTCAATTTCATGTTAAATTATCTAAGTAGGAGTAATTAATCCTTTGAAATTTCAAATTTAGCCCATCAATAAATAAAGGAGAACAAAACTATCAGGTGTATAATCTTTGTGTTTGCTTGTAATGTGGTTGAAATAGAATTAAGCGACAGGGACATTGCACAATAAAAATTATTTATTATTACAAAGAAAATGTATTTATTGTTATGAAAAGAAATATATATGATACAAGGTTTAACTTATCAGAAAATTTTTACTTGAGAATCAAAACTATATATTACACAGAGGGGATTCAGCATAATATTTGCCTCGGCGACAGTAACGTACATTTCAAAAAGGCTACTATATTTGAATTTGGAACTCCTTAAATACCCTTTCAGATCGATAATTATATGAATTCTTATTCATTGTTATATGACTATTTATAATGTTGATTTAAAAATTACATCAGTGGTATTTCTTTTAAATGAAAATGAGGCGACATTATTTGAGCCCCTATATTGAGAATGGGTGCGTAAAATAATTTTTATTTGGAAAATCTTATGGTTTTCTTTTATATTGAGAAACCCTAGATTTTACATACATACATATGTATATAGTACACATTATGTTTAAAGATTTAATTCTTAATTTCAATTTATTCATGTCATTTGCCAATATTATTTACTATGTTACTATAATGACAATTGTACTAAGTATATCAATTCATACGTAAAATATGAAGAAAAAAGACTAACAAAAAATGCATTTATGTTAATATTGTTGTACTAATTCATAATGTATGAGTCATCATTCAAAATATTGTTTTCTCTTTTTTAACGATAAAATTACATTACCTTTAGGATATGGAACGAAATAATATGCTTCAATATTCCCACAGCAAAACATTGAAACAAAAAGAAAGAAGAAAACAATCTTCATGCCTGTAAAATGTTGATCCAAGAAGGTTGTACTCACTCACTGTAGTGATCATAAGCAAATGCAGAAAAGAAATATTTGATGCATTTGACAGGCTGATCATTATGGGTGTTATATTTGTTAATGCTGCTATTGAAAATGTAATGGGAGTGAAATAGCATTTTCTTTGTGATGATCAGTTAATGAATTATGTTGTTGTGTAGACAATCAAATTACTTGCTTCAAAATGATAGCTCACATCATATAGACATAATAGCATCGTGATTATGTGACAAAAACGTTATGTTTGTCTATGATTTGTCATTAGTTGCCGATTTTTTTCTGTTTATGATTTATTTTTGTTTACAATCATCTGTAAGAGTTTCTCTTTTAATTTATTAAATTTGAAGTTTGAAATTTTGAGCTATATATATTAATTTTTTTTTTGAATATGCTTATATATATCATGTATATGTAGATAAAATATACCAACTTCACCTAATGGTTCATATAAATGTCCTTTCATTAGTAAGTATCGTATAATATATATAACAGTTTTGTAAGCACTCAAAAAGAAGCTTTTCCACATCTTAAGAAATTGAGGAACCTCTACCAGCTGGATAAAATCAATTTTTCTCGTCCGTTTCATACAGTCGTAGTTCGAAGTTGTGCATTAATACTTTCATAATCCAGTGTTCTACCCATGAAGGCGGGAATGACCTAAGATTTATCTTCATTTTTCATATCTTTTCTTTCAAAATGTAATCTTGTCTTTGGGACATATCTGGCACTGCAGAATAAGTTGTCATCCAATCTTTAAAAAATCAATTCTATTTAAACATTCTCTTGATTTCTTTTATACTACAAGCAAAGCATGTTCACCATTTTTATGAAACAGAATAGAAAAAGGGGTCTGCACTCAAATCCATTTTTATTCCAATATATAAATCTTGAATGGATTTTCTTGGACTCTTTCACTTTTCGTTGAGTTTACTTATACATGAATACAATACAGCTGTAGCTGTATATATTCCAGTATATATCGAATTAAAATGTTTTACTGATTTCCAATCTAAGTTGATTGCCCCATACTCTGACAGAGGTAAATTTTGTTTCTCTCAAATTAAAGACATGTTTTGTTTGAACGTGTAAATTTTATGTGTTTTTTCATTCATTATTATATTTTTTTAGTTTGAAGTAACCTTTGATAGGAGATAGAAACATCCATCACAAGTTGATATAAAGACACAATTAATACAGGTGAGCTTTTCTTACAGTTTGTATTTATTTATTACTCACCAAATGAAGAAAATGATACATTAATAGAATGTGGATAGATTTAGATTAGATTGAATAGTTTTAATGAGGGCCTGGAAATAATTTCTGTGAATGAAGTGTCATAGTAAAGACCATTCTATTCCAGCTCATGAATGTTCAAGAAAGCAATCCAATCAAAATTGGATCGATCAAAATGGAACCTTATACATGTATATGCCAATACCAGTGGCCCAGGATTTGGAGGAGTCTTGTTACCCAATAAATGTTGTCCATGGAAACAATGATTTCATAACGACATTCTACCTACCAGCTGTTTCCTTATATTAAGAAAAAAAGTAAGAGTCAGAGCTGTCGATTACAGTACATTTCTTGTCCATCTTTGAGCTTGTATTCAGTGAAATAAATGTATGTATCAGAGTTGATAATTAAAGGTGGCATATGTATGTTTAACAAGTTTCTGTGTATCATTCAAAAAGTATTTGTAATTTTTTTTTGTTTTTTGTTGTACCAAAATATCAACAACAAAAAAATGAACATAATATATAATTTTATCTTTGTCATATATAGCATTGTTATTATGTCGTCCCAAACAAAGTCGGGGAAGACATATTGTGATTGTACGCATGTTTTGTTGTCCAGGCTGTTTCTCGAAGATGACTGGGACAATATTCCTGAAACTTTCCTCAAAGGACGACCACTGGTTGTAGTCGTGTCAAAATGGCTACCGTTTCCATGGAAACCTGCAAAAAGCGACGATTTTTGTCCTCGAGTGTTCTCTCTGGTCCCTTGAACATTCGTCATGGAACTTTTTTTATTTTAGTGATTAGTAATTGTAGTTGTGCGATTCGCATTTAAAATTTTCAAATAATCGATTATTGCCATGGAAACCAGGGGAAATTGAAAATTCTTTAACTTTGATTTTTAAATCAAAGTACTGAAAGGACTGGTACGAATTGATGGTTCTCAAAGTTTAGCTAATGGGTATTGTTATAGTGATACAAAAAATGAAAGTCTTGTCCAGTTCGGGCCGACATACGCTATTGCTTGCAAAAGCAGACTTCTAGTTTCCCTATTCTTTTCCAAATATTTATGACAGTGTAATAACTTTGCAGAATTTTACAATTTCTTCCAAGTAATTGCCCTGTTAACTTATTAAAATATGAATTTGTTACTTGGAATGCAGTTTCATTGTCTTCATACATTCAGCTGCATTTATCCAGAATGTAGGACTGATCAAAGATGCTTTGATTATAAGGACTGTGGTTTAGGCATTTGCTCTAGAATCCTAAAATATAGGTAAAGAAATCGAAGTTGATCTTTGCGGGACTTGGACACCAGTCCTTCGAATGAGTTTGTATGAGCCGAAATACCCTACCGTTCATTGGCCATAAGTGTTAAATACAGGTCTACATTTGCAGCCTTCAACTTTCAAGTGGTGGTGTCTTAATAAAAGTTATCAAAGGGATATTAAACAAACAAACGAACAGACTAATAAAATGATTGATATGTATAGCTATATGTACTGTTTTTGAATTAGCAGCTACCCACTAGATGCAATGCCTACAACTTTTCACTCAAAACCTTACCAGTCAAAGCTGAGTAAAGACATTTTCTAGGATGCCTAGATATAAACACAAACCATATAATTGAAATCTTTTGGAATGATTAAATAAACTTAAAGTCAGAAAGTTTTTATTGGTTATTTGTTTAGTTTTTTTTATTGCTTTTCTACAGCAGCATAGCAAGAAACCATGATGAGCAAAACATGTACATGTATACACATCAAGCAAGTTTACATGTACATGTATTTCAAAAGGCGTTGAAACATAATTCCATTGACTATTTCATAAATTGTAAAGTTGCTTTTAGTAGGACATGTATATCTAGAATCTTTCCATGAGCTGAATATTAAGTAACATAGGAGTGTTCTTCTGAATATTAATGGTCAATTATTTTTGCCAAAAACTGACAATTTCATTTTAAACTTAGTTTGACAAGTACAAGTATCAAAACTGTATCAATGTTTACTTTTAAAATGCTTTGATTTTCTCGGTAGATCGGTAGATTTTGAAAGTGATGATTTTAACTTATTTGTTCTCATGGCAACGGTTTTTCTTTATTAAAGAAAAATTGGAAAAACAAATATCATTTTTTACCCAATTCTGTACATTTTAAGTAACATAAATAAATATTTAAGATAAATTAAGTGTTTGTATTGTAATAATGTCATTACGTAAAAGTGTTTCCATTGTACTTAGTTTTATACAAAGCATACACACTGTAAAATTTATTGAACTAGTTTTACCCCCTACACCTAAACGTTTATTGAACTGTTGAGTTTTCGAAACCACCCGCCACCCAATCTGCCACAAATGCTTGTTATTTCTTTAAGATTGACATATTTCAGGCAGCAGCTGTTTGTTATTTTGTTTTACCCACTTTATTTAATGGCTGGCAGCAGTTTTAAGCCTTTTGTATATTTTTATGGCACCGTAAACAAACATTCGGGGGAACACAGTTTTGCTCTGTCCGTCCGACTGTCTAGCTGTATGCTTGTTTGTCTGTTTGTCCGCAATTTTGAATTTTAACCTAGTCCATTCCTTTTGACTGGGTGGGACTATGGCTTTCATGTTTCACATGTGTATTCCTCCTGACACGACCTTTGTTTAAGTACCACCAAACTTGACCTCTTGACCTTGACTTTGGAGTTTGATACTCATTAACACTAAATTTCCAAACTTCTGCTTTGGTCATAACTTTTGAACGGTTAGAGATAGGACTTCACATATGTAGTGTTTGTCTCAAGATTTTCCATAGCAAATCAACAACTTTAATTTGACCTTGACATTGGATATTGACCTGCTTTTAAAGAAATTTAACCATGGCCATAACTTTTGAGTGGTAAGGTTTACGGCTTTCATACTTCATATATGTAATTATTAAGACACGACCTTTCATTGGATACCAGGAACTTTGACCCTTAGACCTTAGAGTTTGACATTCTTTTAAAAACATTAACCTTGGTCATAACTTTTGAACGATAAGGGGTAAGTGCTTTTAATCTTGGCCATATCTTTTGGACGATAGGGGCTAAGGTTTTCATACTTCTCAGATGTCATCTTTTTGACAAGACCTTTCATTGGACTATTTTTACCTTTTACATTGACCTTGGAGTGTGACTTACTTTTAAAAAGTTTAACCTTGGCAAAAACTTTTGAACGGTTAGGGCTAGGGCTTTCATAGTTCCCATTTATAATCTTTGTGATAAGGCTTTTTTCTGGACACTAACAAACTTGACCCTTTGACTTTGCCCCTGGAGTTTGACCTACCTTTGAAAAATGTTAACCTTGGTCATAACTTTTGAACATCTGGAGCTGTATTTCACATTTCTTGTGAGAAGAACTTATTTTGGGTATCAACATGTTTGTTTTACATTTGAGAAAATCTAACCTTCGCTATATATGTTACAGTGCGCCAGTGTTTCATAAATATGTCCTTGCATCGTGTTTACAATTCTAACTGCCACCGTTTTGTGTAAATACAGCATTGTGATACTGGTGTATTCTAAACTTGTAACATATTTTGTTTTAAATAAAATGAAAATTGAGACTAAGAAAGATACTTTGCAAGGTCTTCATATACGGTATTCATATTAAAGTGGCAGTAACAATTCCGACAAGTAAAATTATCTGCTTTGATAATTTAATAACTTGTGCATCAAGTTTTATCAAATTAAGAATATGACTATAGAAAGAGTAGGGTATTGTGGATTGAATTGTTTTCAAACAAATAGACATACAGACAAAATGGTTCCAAGATATCATCACATCTATGAACAATGGCGCCAAAAATACTGTTCTTCATTTTGTCTTTCCCTACTCATCTAATCATCTATGAAAGTTTCCTTCTCTTCTTTATATCAATGCCTGTGAGGATTCAAAGTTTTCATCTCATCTAACTCAGGTATTATTAGTTACATAGTGTTTTAGTGACAGGGTATGGGATGATACCTGGTTAGTAAATTTCATACCTGGCGAGGCGGAGCCGAGTCCAGGTATGAAATTTACTAACCAGGTATCATCCCATACCCTGTCACTTAAACACTATGTAACGAATTTACCCCACCGATGAAACATTTACGTTTTATCTGTGGTTTATAAATGATTGTCTTTGCTAAATGCTTCATCACGCTCATACTGTGCCTATTATGACGTCACGTTATGTTTGTTACGTAATACATCGACCGGGTAGGCCTATTGATTTACAACTGACCGGGTATAAGTAATCCACCTCCTTCACGTGACAGACTTCAACCAATCGTAAGCCAGGATTTCACGGAAAAATCAACAGAGGTGGGGTAAGTGTCTGTTCACATGTAATGTGAGCTTGTCGACGGGAGCTATTAATCATGCGCGGATCTAAAGGGGGTTTATATACTAATCCAAGTAAAAGTAACTTTGAACTCCTTTAGGAAACGGATAACTCTCTTTGAGAACACGGATCTGTGTGATATTGGTATGAAAAGTCACTAGTATGAAGATTTGAAAGTCATCCAGTAGCCCCCCCCCCCAACACAGACACACATACCATCACACACACACACACACACACACACACACACACACACACACACACACACACCCTTACATGCATCACAGACCATTCGAGGACTATGACACCCCACCTTCCTCCGAGGTCCATATTTTCTAATAGAGATATTTTTTCAAGATTTGGAATATCTATAAGGTTTGGTACTAGTTACACGTTGGGGGGTTGCATTATGCATGATTATGAAAATTAAAGCATG
>NW_026936858.1:0-7438 GCF_032062105.1 Saccostrea cuccullata
TAGCTATTAAAAATCTAAAAGTATATTTGTGCATCAATGCATTATGTTTAACAAAACAATCTACTTCACTGTGATGAAAATTGTCTTCTTCTTTGGGTGATGTCATTTTCACATGTAGAAGAAACTAGTTGATTCAAACTAAAACTTTAAAGACATTAAAGGATTGGGGTGTGAGAAAATGGAAAATGCAGAAAATGATAAAATTCTTCAATTATCATCCAAAGATGTATATGTTTGAATTTGTTTTTTAATTCATACAGCAAATGATATGCTGCCATTTAATCTTTCAAACTTTAGTCTACTTTTGAATGAAAAATTTCAAAATCTAGAGGAGTCTTCCCAATGCCATCTATTTATGATTGAAGGTATGTAAATCACCAGAGTTGTTGTACTGCACCGCTTGAACAAAAGTCATATCATTCCACAGTCTTGACCTTAGTTCAAAACATATATTATTCCAACCAGTGTTTATTCTATGCAGTGATAAGATTTTTAGAGAATTCTAAGGTATAACTTGGTTATAGTCTTTAAAACAACCTTGAACTTTGTACATTTGAATAACATTTCAATTCTTTTCAAAGAATATGCCATGCCACCTAACATAGCAGATATGGTCTCTAGGTTATAATGAAATGTTTCAAGTCAAGGGCAATGATCCTGTAGGAAAATGATCCAAAAATCTATAGAAAATCTCCTATCCATTCTTCACTTAAGATGTGAAGTTTGAAGGTTACAAATTATTGACAAAGGTAGTTATCTCAATAATCTCATGCTTTGACCTTGAATATTGTTCTATACAACTAAGTGCATTACTCCAAACACTATATGTGTAGTAAGAATAAAATTTTTGGAATGATAAAAATATTCAACATATTATCACAGATTATAGGACACTTGCATCTTTAGGGGGGGGGGGGGGAGGGGTCTCATTGAGACCTATTAAATTCAAAATAGGACAAACACAAACAAAATGTATTTACAGTTCCAGGAAAGTAAAAAAATACACCAAACCTAGCTTCTGAATATCTGTGTCATTTTTAGGGGGTTGTAGAAATTAAAAGTAAAGGATCCAATGTATAAAAACCAGACATAACAACTGTCTTCAATTTGAATTGGACAAATAAACAGAAACTCAAGATATTACATGATAATATTTAAATAAACACCCTTGGACATTGTACATTTGATTAATATTTTAATTCTTTCCTAAAAATTTACACCTAATTTTTATAAAGTCTATAAGTTATCACACAATTTTGAAGTTATTGCATTTCAAGACTCATATCAGTTATCTCAGTAACTAATTTTACCCAGGAGAAAATGATCCAAAAATAAATGTATTGAAATCTCCTATTCATTCTTCATTTGTGTACTTATGATGTGAAGTTTTTAAGTTACAAATTAATGTCAAAGTACTCATCTCAATTATCTCATGCTTTGACCTTGACAAAGTGTCTTAAAAAACAAATGTATATCTTCAATTATTCCATATGTAATAAGTATGATGGATGATAAAGATATTCAAGATATTATTAAATCACAGATTATGGGACACTTGCATCTTTATAGGGGATCTTATTGAGACCTATCTTAAATTCAAAATAGGACATGATACATACACAAATAAAATGCATTTACAATTCAAGGAAAGTAATAAATACACCAAACCTAGCTTCTGAATATCTGTGTATTTTCTAGGGGTGTTGTAGATATAAGATGAAAAATTAAGGATTCAATGTATAAAAGTCATACATAACAACTGTATTCAATTTGGACTACATAAATTAAAAGTTATATTTATATACTTTGAAATCTGTGAGAATTATTTTTTTTGAAGATCTCATACTATCAGAAAAACACATTTTCAATACTTTGATTTGATTAAACTTCAGTCTGTTAAATGACTACAATTTATCTATTGTTTTGTATGCCAGCATATGAAGGATATGAATGGGAGAGGATCTAGAAAAATGCACTATCCTGGGTCCTTTCTCTGTCATCCTGTGAACCACAATTCATGATCATCATGATTGACTTAGTTTGAAAATCATATTTATTCATGTGCTTCTTAAATCCTCCATCCATCTCTGGTTTTATATTCTTGTATCAGTGTTCCAAGAGAGTATATTCTGTTAGTCTGTGCATAATTTACTGAGTTCCCCATTGAGAATCCTTGAAAGGAAAAGAAATTATTAGTTGAAAAATTCATATGCAATATAAGCTTAATAGAATTTTAAATATAGAAAAAAAGGGATATAAAATCAAGGTGTAACATCAGATTTTGACTTTTCAAAACTATGGGTAGTAACAGCTTTAGTAAAAGAAAAGAGTAAAGGAATGAGTAAAAATCAGTTTGGTAAGAGAGTTCTTACAGAGAAAGATGTAGAACGAGGTTTGCCAATTAAAATAAAAAGAGATGACATTATTCAGATCATTTCTCATGAAGAATATAGCTAATTATCCCCACAATGGATGGGCCTTGTGATGTCATAGATTACATAGACAGACCCTTGATTGCAGAAGAAGCCTATGAAGAATATAATCATTAATTACCAATAGAGGGTAAGGATTACCTGGATTACCCTGAAAGATCTTTGACTGGAGAGAAAATTCAATTTAAAGATGCTATGAGAGAAAACAGTTGTCAGCAAAAAAAAAAATGTTAAAAACACATGATTTTAACTCCACAGAGGAAAAGAGACCTGAGGATTAATGGAGAAACTCTACACTAAAGTTTTAGAAGACATTAAGGCTCATTTTGAGAGTAACTTTTCCAGTATTTGTTTAACTACAAAATTTTGTTCTCTGATAGAAAAAAAAAAGTTTTCACTTTCATTTGTTGTGCCTTTGACCATTTTAAATTGACCTTATGGTCAAGATTGTGATATACACTCTGATAATCATCTATGATGTCTCTATGATGTTTACCTCAAAAGATTGAATCAAGCGTTTTGTGTTCAAAGAGAAATAAACATATAAACAGATCTGAGATGTTGGAAGCATACACATTAAGTGATGTAAGGTCAAACAAAACACTTGAATTCATTACTAGATTATTAAAAGAAAGAAGAAAAACTCACAGAAATGATATTGAAAGTACCTTCTATGAATAAAGGGTCATGCTCCAAGGTATATTTTTATAAACAGGTTAAGGTCCACAGCAGTCCCCATGCACTCATAAGAAGATCCTGGATGGTAGAAACACCAGGAAATTTTAATGCTATGCAAACAGATCATCTTACATCAGCAATAAAGGTTACAGCCTGAAGACCTAGTCATGAGGGTCATTAAGATGTTTCACTGTTGATCCCCAGGATCCACATTATAGTATTCTTTCCCTGTAAATATAATGTCAATATTAAATGAAAAAGTCAGAATTCATAAGCATTTGGAGAGAAAACTTGAAATCTTTACCAACTATGCTTTTAAGGAAGCTGAGGGTTAATAAATTAACCATCTGATATAACTTATTTCTTAGATATCTGTTAAGATATCTTCAGCTTTTAACTATCATTTGGCAAAGAAAAATTTCATACATTTTAGTTTCACAATTTGATCATTTTTGTATATATTTATATGGAGCTCTTCTTCTCATAAAGGAGATCAATGTAGTCTAAAAATGGCTATGACAACCAAGCCCTCATAATTTCATAAAAAAGGTCATATCATTTACTTATCATTCAATTAATTTCAAAATATAATCAAGCATATGTAAAAAATAAAGATTAGGATTGGATATCTCATTGAAACTTTACCTTCAAGTTTGTGTGTTTCTATGTTGGTTGACTAACTGTGTATTTCCAAAGGAAGGGCAGACAGGCTGAACTTCATAGAGAATGGATTATAGATGGTTAGGAATAAAACATAACTTCCATGTTGAGGACTGTAGAAAATATAATCATTTTGTTAATATGACAAGGAACTGCATGAAACATTGCATGTTTAAATACAGTGCCAAAAAGTTCATGAAAATAGTTCATCATGTTATCTTTAGATAACAAAAGAAGCACAGTTACTGTATTAATATCTCAAATACAAAATGATTATCAGCGTAATTTTTAGACACTAACAGACTTTCTCTTAACAGCATATTCAATTTTGTTTAATACCTGTCAGTACAGCATACAAAAAGACATATACAACATGTAGTCCTACATTTTTTGAAAAGCTCATTACTAAGAAACAAAAGTGAAAATGAAATGATTATGTATGCCATATCACACATATTTAGAATGAAAACAAGGATAAACCTTTTGTAGATTCTTACTTTTTCTTTTATTACATTCCTTATAGATCACAATTTAGTAAGTCTGAATTCCATGGGTAACAGACATAATGCATTTAATGGAATTATATCATAATTTATGCAAAAGGACTTATTAACATTATGAAGTTTCCTTAGTATATTTTAGACAAAATAAGACTGTGCTTATATGAATGTTAGAGATATGAGATCACATAAGATTACACAGTAATTAAATTAAACCATATAATCATGGTTAAATGCAAAGATGACCTTCATAGGAAATGTAAACAAAACAAAGACAAACTTACCAGAATTATCCAATTATATGCCCAATTAAATAATCCAGTGAAACAACATCTTAGCTGATCCTGAAAAAAAGCATACAATATTCAGTGATACTCAATTTAACCTCATTTTACAAAGGAAGTAAAGCAACAATTGACAGACAAACAGGACAGAAATGTAAAAGATACCATATGTATTTTACTAAAATTTTTCTGATTTAAATTTAATCATGGAATGACCCATCATAGTAATATTAAATACACTCTGGGTTACATGCAAATTATATCTTACATGAACTGTGAATAAATACCCCATCTACATTCATAGAAACAGAACTTTTACATAAAAAATTACTCTTTTAACTGATGTCACCATTAGTATGTCAGAATATTCAGGGTGTCCTAATCATATACATTTACTTATAATGTACTCAGTATATATTTTACATGTTGATGTTTGAAATCACTGACTAAATAAAATACATACATGTATATACATGAAGGTTTAAAAAAAAGGGGGGGCACACCTGTTTATAGATTTACAGAGATGCTCAAACTGAATTTTTCCCACTTTCATTGGGCCACTGTTGCACCAGAATGTAAAAAATGTGAGTGACAAATAAGTCAAAAGATTCTGTATATTTCATTAAAAAAGATTTGAGACAAAAGATTCATTGGCATAATATGATCTGATTGATTATCTCCATATCCTTCTTTTGGTCACTGTGATTAAAGATTCATAGAAATATTAGAAATAACAACTGAGAATATCACTTTAGTTGTTTTAAAAGCATGTATCAGTATTTTATAAGATATGCTATGAGGCTCCTCATAAGAATATTTAGAATACTGATCCAATAAAAGGAATGTGAGACAATATGATCATAACTCATGCAAAAAAGATTTATCAACATTTTGAGGATCTCTTAGTCCTAGTGTATTTTAGGGTAAACAATGGCAGTGTTTATATGAATGTTCTAAACATTAGGTATATAACACAGTTATAATGAATAAATACAAAGATGACCTTCATAGAAAATGTATAAAGAAAAGTTTGTTAAAACTTACCATGTTTATACTCAGTATATAGTAATATTCATTAAATAATCCAGTGAACTAATATCTAGCCTGATCCAGGATTCAGCTGTTCAGAACTTTCTTGGAAGAAAAACGGTAGAAAATCAGTTTTGGTAATGAAATCCATAGGACCATACTGTTAACATGAAGTCTCAAGCGCTGTGAAAGTCTGTGTTATTGTGTCAAAATAAGCAGCCATCGCGGCTTGTGAAGGACTAACATGACGTCGCTGCCAAGATTATGACGTCACAATGCATAGGTAAGTTTATCGTACTTTTTGCACACGGCACTTTATAGAGGATGCAAACAGGTATATAAGAAAACACAGGTAAAAGGTATATTTCTTTTGCACACGACCCTTATGTTTTTGCACAGGGCACTTTATAGAGGATGCAAACAGGTATAAAAACGCAGGTAAAACGTATTGATTCTTGTTATAATCTGTCTTGTGTGTGTTATTTGTTATTGTTTTCAGTAAAAAATCCAGGTTGTTATTGTTTTCAGAAAATCCAGTTTGAACTGGTTATAGGGCTGTGTAGACTGTGAAGCGTGACGTCATAATCACATTCTTGAAATGTTTTGCACACGGCGCATTTACCTGTGCAGTCAGCATATTTTTTTTTTGCACACGGCTCTAAACAAACTTGGCTCGCTGCCAAGTATTTACCTGTGTAGTCAGCATATTTTTTGCACACGGCTCTAAACAAACTTGGCTCGCTGCCAAGTATTTACCTGTGTAGTCAGCATATTTTTTTTTTTTTTTTTTTTTTGCACACGGGCCCCCCTGACTTGAATCGCTGCCAAGTATTACCTGTGTAGTCAGCATAAACAAAACGTAGTACTTACGTATAGTGTAAACACACCCTGTATTTAGGGATAGGTTAGGGGATAGGGTTAGTTAGGGTTAGGGTTAGGGTTAGGGGGGTAGGGGATAGGGTTAGTTAGGGTTAGGGGTTAGGGGGTTAGGGTTAGTTAGGGCTAGTTAGGGATAGGGGGTTAGGGTTAGAACTGCACTCAGTTGACCCGGTCATCCAGTCAGCTTCCGGCTAGCCCACTTCCGCTAGGGCCCACTTCCGCTAGACCACTTCCGGCCACTTCCGCTTCCGGCTAGCCCACTTCCGTCCACTTCCGGTTAGCCCACTTCCGGTTATGACGTCACTTCCGCACTAGCTAGAATGCTTATACTACTGGGGGCAAAATGGGGATTAAATTTTCTGAAAGGAAAATCTTTAAAATCTTGCTGCATATACAATTAAGACCCCACTTACAGAGACAAACGATGAAATTGGGAAGTTTCACACAAATTTAAAGCAATATGAGCTGCAACTTTGATGTTGGATTTTTTTTTGTTGCAAACTTTGTAAATAACTATTTCAAAGACAGAAACAAATAACATTTATAAACTACTGTTGTTCATATTTGCGATGGAAGAACTATTTACAATCCTCGATTTAGTCAAAATTACATTACTGTCGTACTGTACAATAATGATTTCTTATATAAAACTGTATATTGGATTGTATATAGAAGTCTTTCTTCTGCTTTATTTTAGTCGATTTGATCATAAAGGTTTAAGTTACATACAAATTTATCATAACAGCACATTTCAACAGCAAAATAAGATTTTAAAAAAGCAGCTCATGTTGCTTTAAAATAAAGCAATTCAATTTTCTTGAAAAATTTCTCCTTGGCAGAATAACTAGCTGATTAATCTAAAGATATTCGGATTAACAATCCTAAAAGTTTTCCATCAAAATATTTTCAAGATCTGTGAGCTTCAAGACTACGGCCGATGGCAGTGGAATCAACAAACATTCATTATGGACAAATA
>NW_026936859.1:0-72661 GCF_032062105.1 Saccostrea cuccullata
CCATCAAAATCAGTATTATTTTTAAACATCTTCCTCACTCTTGAACATCAAGCAGTCAAACTGTCGGTAGGTACTATAGTAGTTATTGTGAACAAGGCTGTTCTTCCAAGATTGTGCATTCCATGGCCCTAAGGGCAGGGTTTCTGGTGTTAGGATGGGGCTCTATTGAAAAGGTAAAAGTCAATTAATTTTTTTTAAGGATATCCGATCCTCAGCCAGGAAGGATAACTCCAAAAATTTATATCTAATTTGAAATGATTCAAAATGAAGCTTGAAAATGATTTTTTTTTTTCATGCAACAATTTTCATTTTACTCATCTTTATAAGATTCAAGGTTTTTGGAAATCTTAGAAAAGGTCTTACAAAAGTTGACATTTGTACCCTATAAAAAGAAAATTAATACAGATTTAGAGAAATAAGATTTTCTTGAATCCAGCCTTAAATACCAATGCTTATTAGCATGATATAAAATAAGGAGTGATTTGTGGTGTCTTGCAAAGATAGCAAAAGCATTAAAGAATACATGAGGAAATAGAAGACAAAAATTCCAAATAAGTATAAAAATCATGTCAATTTCTCTGAATGCCTGGATACCTGTGTATCGTTTTTTAACCTAAAATATATTTTTTGATCAATTTGCAATTAGAAAATGCATTGATATTCCAATTCGCTTTTTCTGCAAAAACATCGGAGATTTGACAATTTTTTCCTATATAATATGATTAACTTTAAAGAAATACTGTGGATAAATTTATATAACTTTGTGGATTCAGAGATACTTTTATGAGTATTTTTGATAACTTGACTGCTAATTTTATAGACCTGAGGATCGAACTACCTTAAATTATTCTTTTCTCTACCTGGGTATAATGTTAATAAACTAAGTGCATGATTATCATAAACAAGAATATACCTTTTCCAAAATTGGGAAATGCATGGCCCGAGGCTCTGATGAAAAACAGAAGAGGCACTTTTGATTATATGCCGGAGTAAAAAGCATAATTTCTTTGAAAGTATTCTTTTCTACGCTGGTTAAAAACAAAGAAACTAAATGTAGATATGATGAGCAACAGTGTTTCTTCCAGAATTTTGAGTTTCAGTGCCCCTACATGGGTTAGATGTGCTGTTGGTGGAACTCTATTCATAATTTAGTGAAAATACTAGTACATTGCAATGGATTCTTTTTTAAAAATCTTGTATGACTATTAGTGATGAACAGGTAAACAAACTATGCCAGTTATGACGAGGGTTATTCGAAAATTTCATGAACGATGTCAACCTTTGTTATACTACTTTCAAGAAATTTAAAACAAGTTTAATATCATGTGTACAAATATTTGTTTTGTTGATAATTTGTGAATTTTGTTTCATTCGATTTAATTGAAATCAATTTACTTCATTTTAACATCAACATGTTTTGTAACCACGGATCATGCACACTTAACGTCAATTTAACGTCAAAAACATAGCGTTAAGAATTTCTCAAAAATACTACCCCTACTCATTTAACAAAGTATAATCCTATAATCACTCATTAAAACCCCTTTTCTATCATTTAACATTTATTTTTCTAATAGTACTGTTGTTCCCGGTGTATACTCTCGTTTGTCAACGTTTTAATTTCTTTTACCACTCAGCTGTGCTTTCACAGGATCAGCAATTCTGAAGCGCCTAGGTCTTTCCATGACATTCCAACTTTTTAAAGTTTTGGTTCAGATTTTACCAGATAAACCGTTTCTTCACAGATTTTCCTCGTCCGATATAGAGTCTCTGTCACTCAAACACCGCTGTCACTCAAGTACCATTTACACATACATCCACGACCTACTTGTGACATTTTTTGATTCCTTTAACATTTTAAGAGTTTATTCAAGATTTTTCCCGAGTATAAAACAAAATTGCTTCGTTATCTGCTGCTCTGTGACGTTCTTCTACGTCATCGTTCTTGTCGTTTTCAATGAGAACTACCTCTCTTCTCAAATTGTTTTCTTTTCAACGAAGCAAAATATTAAACCATAACTTGGAATATTAACCAATGTTAGAGATTTCAATTTAAAAGTCTAAAAATTTTTTTTCATTTTTGCTCCATTGTACAGTGAATGTGAATACAAACATAATTTTGATTTTTTTTAGTGTATTATGAAATTTATAAATTACTAATTTGACCTGTGTCGCGATGCGATAAATAATATGGAGTTTGTCTACTTAGAAAGTATTCAAAAATTTGAACTTCACTCCTACAATGAGACGTTAAGAGACACTGAATAACTGGTATGTAGTTCTCTTGACTGTCATTACAAAACATCTTAAATTGTAAATAAAGGAAGAGGAATATGAACAGTAATCAAGTAAAAGGTCAATTGAAACCAACATGAACCTCTTATACAACAACAGAATTGGGATCAGTTGCCAAAAAAGGAGCCATCATCCCCTGACGATCGGTTTCATCCGCCGTATATACTATGTGTCATGCTTGGGAAAACGGAAAATTCCGTACACAATTCAGTTCGAAACAATTTGTATGAAAACATCATTCAACATTTGACTTAACAACAAATTGTATTTGCTTAATATACGGTCATTGGAGAAACATAGAATTAATTCTTGACAGACTTTTTAAGTGGATTGTCGATATCCTTGCATAATCAACATAATGGTAAAAGCTTGCCTTGTTTTAGAAATAGCTCGAAAGCAGTGCTAGATTATGCATAAAAGGGAGAAAAATTCAAAACGCAGATGATAATGAAAAAAAAGTTGACAATAGATAAGTTGAAATCACCACGTTAATCATAAAGTTTTCTTGTAAGGTTGCCGTTGGTTGTAATGTCTTTTGTGAGACCCAAAAGTGGAAAAAAAAATATGTAAGACTTTGTGGCAATTTAAATATTGAATTTAAACGCTGCTAATGATCGACGGATAATTGACTGATACATAATTCTATAGTGTTATTTTGGAAACAATGTTTCTATCAATGCTTTCACTGATATTGAAAGCATTATCTACTTAATAAAATATACTCACCCGACATCTTTGTTGAGGCCTCTGTTCTGGTGGATGAGCAAGGAAGCAAGTAGAATAAAATTTATTAATTTATTTACCAATACGAGGGTTGTTCGAAAAGTTCGCGGGCGATATCTTCGTTATACTACATGTACTTTCATGAAATTTAAAATAAGCACTATTTCATGTGTAAAAATATTTGTTTTGTTTAACGGCTATGTAACGTCAAAAACATAGCGTCGAGAATTTCTTTCAAATACTATCCCTATACATTTCACATAGTAAAGTTTAACAATAATTTTTATTTATTTTTCGAACAATTGTTCTCGTTGTATAATTTCCTTTGTTAATGTTTAATTTCAATTACCATTCAACTCTGCTTTTACAAGAGCTGCAACTCTGAAGCACCTATGTTTTTCCAAATTTTTAAAGTTTTTGGTCATATTTTACCATATAAACCCCTTCTTCGTCTGATACAGATTATCTGTCAAGCAAATACCGACTGCACCATTTGAAAACACATGGACAACCTACTTGTCACAAAATGTCATATAATGTTTGGTTCTTTTAACATTTTTAAAGTTTTTTAATGATTTTTCCCGAGTATAACACAAAATTGCATCGTTATCTGCTGCTCTCTGACGTTCAACAACTTCATCATTTTTGTCTCTTCCAATGAGGACTACTTATTATCTCGAATCGATTTCTCTTCAACGAAGCAAAATATTAAGTCATTATTTGGAATACAACTCAATGTAAGAGTTTTTAATTTAAAAGTTGGGATTTTTTTCGTTTTTTTTTTTTTTTTTTTTTTTTGTTTGCTCCATTTTACAAAGAATATGACTACAGACATCATCATGCCTTTGTGATGAGTTGTTTGTGAACTACTAAATTTTGACCTGCTCCGCGATCCGATTTTTGCTGTTTTTAAATCTGGATAGGTTTGAACTAAATAATGATAATTCAATTTATTTAAAATTTAGAAAATCATTTGGATTTATTGTTAAAATATTTCTACCAAATGTGGATAGTATATAACGTTAAATAAAAAAGAAATGACAAAAGTCCACGACATTTTCGAACAACCCTCGTATATGTAGGTAATTATCAATTTATTTTTTTTATCCTTGATTTAAAAATGTTATTTAGAAGAGGTAAATTCTCATAAAATTTTATTAATCATCCTATGTTTTACAGCATGTTTCTCACAATTTATAAATACCCATACCACTCAACGAGTTTTAATTAATCATTGTGGTCAAACTGAATTTGCTATGTGTAACTCATTACTATTAAAAATAATCGCTTCCACCTCTTTCTCTTTCTCTCTCTCTCTCTCTCTCTGCCTATAAATGTTTTCATTAACTATTGAGGAGAAACATATGTTGAAATATTAAACTTAGTATTTAGTTATCAGATCAGCATCCAGATTAATGCTCAAAACACGTTTAACACCAGAGAAGGAGTTGATATTGTATTCCAACATCGAAAGATTTAACGTCATATAAATTGTCATAATTGTGAAGCACATGTTATGGCTAAAAAGACAGAATCCCTTTTTTGGTAAAATTGCTCTGTCGTGAAAACAAGCTGTCATTTCTTCAAAATATACAAAATAAATTCTTTTCGAGAACAAAAATATCGCATATGGTTTGTAGAATGTTGATAAAAGCTTACCTTAATTGTTATGATTTATCAGTTTTAATTCTCTACGTGGATTAATTCCAAGTTATTTTTTGCAAGCACCTATGCAGGGGATTACAAAAGAAAATTTCATAAATCCACGAAGCATGCATTCGTGTATTGCAAATGCAGATTTTGTGCCTCGGTTTTTGATAAACCCTGGAGTTCTCTCACTTCCCTTACATGTAACACGCATTCAGAGAAATAAAGCTTAGAAACCAGAATACCGATGCATGATTGATATATTTTACTGAAGCCGAGTCGACAATATTTCAGCAGTACAATTCGAATCAACTATGTTGCTAATATTCCTTATATTACAAAAGAAATAGCAATTTACAATCATAAAAATGAGAATAATTGTCTTTTATGAATTAGGATCATTCCTTGCCTTTAAATGTCAATTAGTATCTTCTTTTGAATGATGAGGATCACATGCTTTGTAATGGTTTTCTCATTCTAATAAATATCATATGTTGCCTATAAAAGAAGACCTTCTAAAAAATCTAATTATTTTTGATACACTATAAAACTTTTTTCGTCTTCCATCCAAGATTAAAATGAAGATAGATGATCATTTACGACATATAACGCTCAGTCTGCAGGATATCAAGGTATCCGGAACACCTCGGGCCTTTCACAGAAACACTTTTTTTTTCTGTGAAAGGACCGATGTGTTCCGGATGAACATCAAGGTTGTTGACATAGTACAGATCTTCTAAGAAGGATATTTATTTCCAGCGTATTTCTCTTTTTTCAGTGTTTAGCGCATCTCATTATCCAGTCTACTTCAATAATGAATAGAAATCCGGACATAACACATCCCTGCTTCACTCCATCCTCTTTTCTCTTTCTTTATCCTTTTTCTCCATAACTCCCAATATCTCAAGTTTTTTTCTGATCTTCTTTTACAAGGGTCAACTTAAAAATTTTCATTAAATGTGTTCCCTCAACTGACGGTCGCTTAAACCTGTTTCTTACTTTAGATTAGAACCCTCTGCATACTGTAGGATCTTCAGTCTTATGACATCATCATTCTTCTTGTTATTTGCTCATGGTTTTTCATTTTTTCAGAGTTTCAGCCTTATTTTCGTTATCATAAAATGTTGATCTGAACAGCATTTGCTGACATCACATACAGCATATCTATCATGCATTCACCAACTTGTTTAGGACACATTTCTGCTTATCTCATCTTTTCTCATTCATGGTGCTTTCTCCCTTTCCTCCATTGACTCTTGCAAAGCCTTCATTTGGTTTTCCCAAACTTTTGCATTTACATCGCATATAACTTACCAACATGTTATGTTTTGGTATTTCACAAATCTTTCTCTGTAGGTTATAAATAACTCTCTATGTTCTAAGAAGGTGTCCTCATCGCCTTGATCTACGTCATTTCTATTAATATATTCATTCTAGCAGAACGAGAGAGAAAACATTTACCATGATTTCACTCAGTCTGTCTTAGACGACATGTCCTATTGAGTATAAACGCTAAACGCTACTCCTCTTTGCTGTTTATTAAGCTCCAGAGTGCTGGGTAGTTTTCCATGAGGATATCTTTAGTTTGGCAAAGCATTTCACTCATTCTGACAAAGGTTAATCTAGATTGAACCATATCTTATATTTTTACCTCTTTTCCAACTTGAAACAATATTCTTACATTTCATCATCCTTTCTTGTTAATGTTTTTGGTGTTGTTATGGATGGCATCTGCGTTCCTTTCAGTCTATTTAGGTCCTTTTAACTAATTACCACCATAACGTCTGTTTCCCAAAGAATCTTCTAAGGAATCTCGCTTGTCTTAATATCTTTCCTAAAGTAGAGTTGATTGTTGAAACAGTTTCCGTAAATCAGCTTTCTTTTTTTAATAAGGTGATTGGCCTCATGGTCAATCTCCAGGTTTATGTCTGGAGGACCAATGTAGCAGTCCTTACTAACCACGTTTGTGATCAGAGTTTTTCTCTTAGCTACTGGCCAAGACTCTAGAGTCTCATCTCTCCATGCGCCCCTGAGAGGAAATTTAATTCTGGGGTCGAAATGTGGCCAGTTTTCGTCTGCACTGCTTCAACGATAAGGTATGGCAAATGACTTGTGGAGAGGCTATTTTTGCAGAAAGAAATCATATATGGTATCTCTTTTTGCATTTCTGCTAGCCAGCAGTTGGAGCTAAAAGCAAGAGGTGACAAGCTTTAGCTTAAATCAACACACTAGGAGCATTGCACAGCCCTTTGCAGCTTTCACAGACGGATAAACTAATTGTCTACTTCAAATACATGTAAGTATCACGTCATGAGAGATCTTACAAAAAAAATATTGATTTCTCTTTCTTATTCAGTATGCACTAAAATGAATATTTTAATCTTGAAATTCAGTTGAGTACAGTACTACAATGTACTTTATGAAATAGAATGAATAGCATCGATATTTTATATCTGCCTTCAAATATTATTATATAAAAATGCACTTTTGTTCAAAATAGAGAAAACATAATTTTTTTTTAAAAAGTATAAAATTGATTTGCTTCTTTGTATAAAAGATTTTATCACACAACTTCATCACGGCAGGAAAAATTAAGAAAAGGATGCACAAGTATACTTTGTATATTAATAAAATGCACTTTTCAATCTGATAAAAAGAAGTAATGATATTGGAAGGGATTGTTCGTTCTGCAAAAATATCCTGTTTCAGCGAAATGTAATCAATTTTTATATCGCAAATTGATTATTATTATCAATCTGTCTCTCTTAAAGAGTCATATATAATATGAAAAAAATATCAATGCAAATTATTTTATCAATCAAAAATCAATTAAGTTGATTTATATATAATGCGTAGCAAATGATCTTGAGACATTTTACACCAAACGTAATACGGTTGAGAAGCAAAATGACACAAGTTTGTTGTTCTATTGTTCTGTTTGCAGTGTCCTGTGGGGTTCTGGTAGCCGCCCTGACGCAGTTTGAACAAGATTTCCTAGATGTAAGTATCGATATAGTAGATATGTATACATGTAACTTCTAACCTTTAACAACTCTTTTATTTATAAAAAAAACCTTCCTTACATCCTTACACAGTATGGAAAACCCAAAATAGATGAAGTTTAATCTCAAATCGTTAACATCATGCTTTGGTTTTAAAAACTAAAAAATTGAAAATTAAATAGCAAAATTTATTCTTTTGTAATATTATCCATGTTATCATACAGGGCATAACACTTGTTTCTTTTTAATAAAATATAAAATATGCAATGCCCCAATGCTATTTATTCAGAAAAAAAGATTTCTCATTAAATATCAGAGAAAAACCTCTTATTTTAAGAGACCTTTCATACATGTAAGAACGAAAATATCTTTCAACACATGGAGATACGTGTACATGTACATCTGTGGAATCTGTTCGTTGGGGACCGATGTTCGTGGATTTCGTGGGTCACCCTTATCCACGAATTTACATCCCCACGAACATTCATTTTGTCATGTTTTATATTGAATCTTCTGTTTATATATCTATATGAGTTACCCACGAAGCTATGTCCCCACGAACCAACAAAATTTTGCTTTCCACGAACATTGACCCCCACGAATTAAAATGATTCCACGGTAGTATATGTATTTCTTTCATTTATTAAAAGAGCGATATCTTTTACGGATAGAGTTAGCTCTTTCACTCGAAGGAATTTTTTCGTTGATTTAGAGAGATTTTTATTCAATTTGAGAGACATATTGAATATCTACTTACGTTCAAATATGTTAACTTTCGTCCTGTTTCGTTCTGTCTTTTTCCTGTATAAAAAGGCCCATAACGCTAAGCGACGGATTGTGGTGCCAACGGCGTCTAACATGAGAGAACTGGTAAGCAACATTTATAAAAACATTTTTCACTTTTTTTTAATATCATGCACATTTTTTCATATCCATATTTCTTATTCACTAGTAAAACAAATTTTTCATTCAAATTCATTTCAAATTGAGACGATGTGTGTTCAAAAAGAAAAAGTAAATTTAAAATTCAACCTTTAAAAAATTATAAATTTGATAAGCCAAAGACCAATTTCAAGGTACCGGTACAGATTTTGTCTCTGTCACACTTCATTTCAAACTATTCAGTGTACATGTACTTTGAATAGAAATGGAGTGCAGAGTTGGCATCGGTGGCTCTGAACTATTCCAGGAAGTGCGTGTATAAACATAATCCAAATAAATATGAGGAGGCTCCAAGTTTTAGAAGAGTGGGAGAAAATTTACGTTATGATACTAGTATGGAATCTTTAAGACTTTTACTTAATCTTTTATTTTGTTTTAAATTTTAAACTAAACAAGAAGGCATTAAAAAAATGCTTACATCTAAATTCATTAATTTCACATTCGAAACTGAATCAAATAAGTCTTATACAATAACATCCATTAAATGAATATGCACATTAATTTTAACAAACATTTAAATAAATGTTGAATATTTATTATGCAGACGAAAACACTCCTTTTGAAGTTGTTACTAGCTGGGATGACGAAAAACATGATTACGACTTCTATGCCAATACGTGTGCACCTAATAAGAAATGCGGGCATTACACTCAGGTAAGATTAAATAGTTCTGAGAAGAAAACAGAGAAAGAAGTTGTGTGGTTTGTTTGTTGTTTTTTTTTTTTAGTTTTAATGGAGTTAGAGAATTTTTTTTGTCCTTTGAAGGTAGCGTGGGCGGAGACAGAATACGTGGGATGTGCTGTAACCTTGTGTACACCTCTGGTGGATAAATCGGACTCTGCCTACTTCTACGTATGCAATTACGGCGAACGGAACCACTGAATATCCCCCCTCCCTCTTTATTTCTTACGAAGACCATTGCCATTAATCAGTGCATGAACAACACTGAGCAAGGCATGTGTGTAGTTTTTTCAATATTGGCTGTTCGATCAGTTCTCATCAAAGACATATTCATTTTAAAAACAAAAGTTAACAAATTTAATTTGACTTTGAATGATTTTTAATAAAGATGTAAATATAAAGAATAACATGCTTTTTTTATTGTTAGTAGGGGAATTTAACGTCGCAGCAATGGCAGAAAAAAATACATATTTTCTCTGCAATAGTTGCACTTAATTTTTGTACTAACATAAAGAAAGCATTTTTTATTTAAATATATCATTCAACCGTTTGTGTAATGTTTTGGTTTATTTATTTTTCTCGATTGTTTTTTTGTTTTTCTCTGGGTATTGTTTTCCTTCCTTAAATTGTTATTTTTGCATTTCTTTGCTTAATTTTTAGTTTTTTAGCTCACCTGAGCTGAAAGCTCAAGTGAGCTTTTCTGATCACCCGGTGTCCGTCGTCCGTCCGTCCGTCCGTCCGTCTGTCTGTCTGTCTGTTTTTCTGTAAACTTTTCACATTTTTGACTTCTTCTTAAGAACCACTGGGCCAATTTTACCCAAACTTGGTACAAAGCATCCTTGGGTGAAGAGGAATTTAAATTGTTAAAATGAAAGGCCAGGTCCTCTCACAAGGGGAGATAATTAAGAAAAGACAAAAATAGGGTGGGTTTATTAAAAAATCTTCTTCTCAAGAACCACTGGGCCAGAAAAGCTGAAACTTATATGGAAGCAACCTGGGGTAGTGTAGATATTAAATTGTTCAAATCATGACCCCCCAGGGGAAGGGCGGGGCCACAATGGGGAATCAAAGTTTTAATGAAATATATAGGAAAAATCTTGGAAAATCTTCTTCTCAAGAACTACTGGAAAGCTGAAACTTATGTGAAAGCATCCTAGGGTAGTGTAGATATTAAATTGTTCAAATCATGACCCCGGGGGAAGGGCGGGGCCACAATGGGGAATAAATTTTACATAGAAATTTAGGAAAAATCTAGAAAATCTCTTTCAAGAACCAGTGGGCAGGAAAACTGAAACTTATGTGGAAGCATCCTTGGGTAGTGTAGATATTAAATTGTTAATATCATGACCCCCGGGGGTAGGGCATGGCTGCAATAGGGAATGCAAATTTTACATAGAAATATATAGAACAAATCTTTAAAAATCTTCTTCTCAAGAACTACTGGGCCAGGAAAGCTGAAACTTTTGTGGAGCATGCTGGGATAGTGTAGATTCTAAATTGTAAAAATCATGACCCCCGGGGGAAGGGTGGGGCCACAATGGGGAATCAAAGTTTTACATAGAAATATATAGGAAAAATCTTGGAAAATCTTCTTCTCAAGAACCACTGGGCCAGAAAAGTTGAAACTTATGTGAAGCATTCTTGGGTAGTGTAGATTTTAAATTGTTCAAATCATGACCCCGGGGAAAGAGCGAGGCCACAATGGGGAATCAAAGTTTTACATAGAAATATATAAGAAAAATCTTCTTCTCAAGAACCACTGGGCCAGAAAAGCTGAAACTTATGTGGAAGCATCCTGGTATAGTGTAGATTCTAAATTAAATCATGACCCCCGGGGGAAGGGTGGGGCCACAATTGGTAATCAAAGTTTTACATAGAAATATATTGGAAAAATTTTTGAAAAACTTTTTTCAAAAACCACCGGGCCAGAAAAGTTGAAACTTATGTGGAAGCATTCTTGGGTAATGTAGATTTTAAATTGTTCAAATCATGACCCCCAGGGGAAGGGTGGAGCCACAATGGGGGGATCAAAGTTTTACATAAAAATATATAGGAAAAATCTTTGAAAACCTTCTTCTCAAGAACCACTGGGCCAGAAAAGCTGAAACTTATTTGCACATGGAAGGATCCTGGGGTAGTTGATTTCAAAATGTCTTAATTATGATCAGTGGGGTAGGCTGGGGATACATAATGTATTACAAGGGGGAAATCTGGTAAAGAACAGATGGTCAAAGCTTCTCAGGTGAGCGATGTGGCCCATTAGCCTCTTGTTTTGTATGTGAGTTTTGGTGTTGTTTTTGAGGTAAAAAACAATATTTGTAATTGCTATGCCTTTTTTATCAACAGGGGGAAACATAATGGAGATCGGCCTTATGTTGCGGGTTCTACTTGTAGCGAATGTCCCTCAGGGTACACCTGTACTAATAAACTATGCCCCCAGTAAATGTGAGTAGTGTAAAACTGATAATCTTATACTTGACTTATGATACAAAAGAATTTTCCATATAATCACGTTTTGCAGTAATATGAACTTTATTATTTGTCTAAAGTTTATTAACTTTGTGTCATTGTTATTTCTTAAAAAATCATGGTTACATAACATTTATATGGTTTATTATTAGTCTGGTCTGCTTATCTTTCAATTAAAAATTTGATTTTTGAAAATTTATCTTTTGTATCACAATTTTTTGCTTTTTTTTTTTTGGGACTCATGGTGGAGGAATAATAGAAGAAATAAAATAAAATTCGATCAAACAATGTTTGTAAAATTTTAGAAAAAAAAACCTTGTCATTTTCATTTTGTAGATACAAGAATAGTACAACAAAAAAAGATGTTTGAATTACTTATTATGTCTTTTACTTAAAACAGAAATGCTAAATTAAACCTTACATTTTTTGACATCACAATCTTTGACCATAAAAAAAATCTTCAATTTTTGCAGACATTGATATGATGACGACATGGATGGCCCTTTAAAGATATGCACCATTTTGCAATCGTAAACTTTACCGTAATCTAATTTGCAAACTCTGAATTTTTGTTATTATACATTCTCTTGAACTCTGGGGATAACATTGATGAGAATGTATAGAACGTACGTCTTTACGTCAAACTTGAGGTAGCCTTCCAATAACCGTAATTTTTCATGCAATACAAATTGCAATTTCTATGCGTATAGTGATTTTGTGCATTTCCTTTTACTATTCGATCAGTCACACAATGTATTTTCAAAGTTTTTTCCCGAAAGTAAAAGAGGAAACTCCATTCTTTTATAATTTCGGATACAATCTCTATAAACCGATAATACTGATTAAAATATAATTAAAAGGATCTTTGTCATACAGTGTCATTGTTATACTAGTACTCTGTTTTCGTTTTCAGAGGACAAATGCTTGAGGTTTCCCATAACAAAAACATAGCAAAATATGGTCTTTACCATTTTACTGATAAGGAATTGTAATACCCATTTTGTTAACGCAGCTCCTCTAAACCCTTGAAACAAATTCAATGAATATAGAGATAAAAAAAAAAAAAAAAATCCCGTAATTAAGTTCAAAATTCAATTGCAACAATACGAATATGGAGCAGATAAATAAGCACAATTAAAAACATCAAAGGTAGGGTTAGGTGCCGGGGGAAGTTGCTTCCATTGATTGTCACACTCGCCATCTGCTCCTTGTCATGATGAACAATCAGAAAAATCGCGGTAACCAGTGCGATGCGTAAATTGCTGTTGCAAAATCATGACTGAGACAAACTTGATATCCTTATTTAATCAATTTATTTGTCATTACCTTGCCCCATTTTAGCAATTGTTTGGGCATAGAGTATTTTTTTGCATATCGTGTTAAACGAGAGACAAACTTCATCCACTGATGATAAGGGTATATTGCTTACTTATACAAGCAAAAAAAGTTGACGCTTGAAAAGATGAAATTATCACGTTCATCACGATAGTTTTGTTGTTAGGTTTTCATTAACGCCCAATTCTTCAGATCAAACACAGGTTGTTCAAAACAGTATCTATGTACAAGCATGATCATACTTATTTGATTATTAATAACATCGAGCAGATTATAAAAAAATGTATTAAGAGTAACCTCCACACGATGGTGGATTTAATTATACATTCATAATTGTATATAGGGATATTTTCGTCCCGTTTAATTTTCGCCCCTTTCCCCCTTGTCACAAGGGGGCAAATTTTAAAAACGGGCGAATTAAAGACCACATCATAAATTCTTATTAAACAGGACTAGAATGGGCAAATTAAAAACGGGGCAAATTTAAGCAAGTGTAAAAGGGCGAAAATAACCCTGTAAACAGTATTTAAATTATATAGTTCATATTAATCAACATGGTTTAAACAAAACCACGACAGACATAAGTAAAGTTTAAAGATACTTATATTTATATTTATGTTATACAGGACAAAATAATAGATATATTTAAGTTTTATTCAAAGCTAAAAGACATGCCCACGGCAACCACAAAAAAATCATTCTTAGTCACATTGGGACACAAAATGTTAATAAACGTCTTTTTTTTTTTTCCTTTTTCCCCTGCCCATGCAACACCCTACTATAAAGGGTAGTATAGTCATCAAAACATATACAAAGATCTAAAAATCTAAAAAATCCCCAACTATTTAGGGTGTAATAACATTATATTATAAACCTAATGATATAGTGATAAGATAATCAAATCTGGGGAAATGTAAACAAACAAACAAACTATACAGGGGTATGATAATGTAAGAAACCAAAACCAAACCCTAACTTTTTTAGCCTAGAACAAACCAAAAAATGTAGTGTGCCCCAACTTAATCTGGGGAAACATTAATACAAAAGTTATCGACTTGCCAATATGTAATGAACAGTGAAAAAATACTATATTTAAATATTTTTGTTAACAATTTGAAGGAATAGAGATTTAGCTCTGCCTGGACGGAGTTTTAAACCAAAGTGGACAAAAGTTTAGTGATGGCAACATTGTAATTTTTTTTCTACAATGTGAATATAAATAATAAACCTACATTAATTCTCACTATTTGTTATGATTTAGTTTAGTAGAAAACTACTACTAAAATGGGATGCTAAGGCAATTAAATATATCTCAAAACAAGATATCATGACATATCTTGGGACAAAAGTACGTAGGTATATGATATTAAAGGCCTATATTAAAGGGGTCCAGTGTAAATAGTACCTTCTCTATTTTATATTCTGTGGGTATAATTTCATAATTAAAACATTAATTATACTTTATTATTTGAATTTTGTGAATGTGAACAAGAAAACTAATTTTAAAGTAGACAATATACAATTATTGCTGGGTTGTTTTTTTTTGGTCAATACAATGGTTAAGCCAATCTGGGAGTACAATATTCACCTTTCCCTTCGGACTCCTTGAATATTGTACTTCGAAAATTAGGTTGCTAAATCATTGTATTGACCAAAAAAAAGCAATAAATGTTTTATTATATCATTCACTGATAAAATGATACAGCTCATTACTTGTTTGTATTTAATTAAGTCCTAGCTAAATACAAGACAGTAGCAGAATTTAAATGTAAATAAATTTTCCAGTCGTATCAATTTGGAATGTTTTGATCTATTTTAGTTGCCATGAAAAAGATATAACGTCAGTCTTTTTTATAGGAAAGATTTGGAAAGGAAGGATTAAATTTAGGGAAAACTGACGCTGAAAAAAATTTTTTAAAAAAATTATTCGGTAAAAGCGTTGGAGGGGGGCCCTGCATCCCCTCTAACCACCCCCACCCGAAAATATATATTCGCTTATGTTTTGTTCACATGAAAAGAGTTAACTGTATCAAATTTTTGGAAATTTTCCCATCTTTTTTTGATCAATGTAGATTAAATAAATCCTTGTATTCACCTGGAACAATACGTGGAGGTAAATTTTTCTGATAAGGGCATAAAGAGGGCAAAAGATTTGTACATACAGGTAGTTTCTTTACCGGCCTTAAAGTACTGATAAACAATTTTGTTATCATGAAAAAAGAAGATAAACGAAAGCTTATGTAAATATCACAAAAACATTTCTTCCTCTTTCAAGCTGGGCCTTCAGTCTTCCTGTTTTGCACAATGGTTATTTTGATATTGATCATTTTCTTTTGTTCTGTTGTCAAGGTAGGGACATTTTTTTTTTAGCTATATGCATTGTTTGATAATAAAGTTTACATTTTACTAAACATTTTTAATACTACATAAAGAATAGAAAGTGATAATGTTAATTATGTTCCCCCAAAAGAAGTTGGGGAACATATTTTTTACTCTGTTTTTATTATTATTATGTTCCCCAAACGGGGTTTTGGGGAAAATATTTTTTTTACTCTGTTAAGGTCTTCAACAAATTCTCTGATTCTGTTGTTTCTTTACCACTGTTATTAAGGTCTTCCGTCTTCACGGAAGACCTTATAGTGATTTACTGTTTCTTCTTTTTTTATTGGTCTTCCGTCTCCAACGGGAAACCTTATTGTTTTCGTTCGGTTTCTTTTTCCCTATTATTATTTTTCTTACCGATTTTGTGCACGCGATTTCTCGGAAACGGCTCTCCCCATTTTTCCCAAAATTTCAGGTCTGATAGATATTTATCTGAACCTTGTCGTAAATTTTCGTCGTTGATGACGTCACTTCCGGTCGTGAGATATGGACGATTTTATGATTTAGAGGGTCGGCTTTCCAGAGATCTCCTCCTAAACGACTGAAGATATCGACTTGAGATTTTCAGTGAAGATAAAAGGAAGGATAGTAGATGTGACATTTTGCATATAGAGCTTTCCAGGTAAAAAGGCTCGACGCTCGCTTGGGCTCAAAAAAAGGCTATACGCATCTCGCAAAAATTGATACGTTTTCTTTTTTATCTTTTTACTGGTTAATATTTTGTTAAGACATATATAATAAACAAGATGTGTTTGTGAAACACCATGCGCTCGGTGGCAACAAAAATTGAAAAAGCTATTTCTACTACTGCTGGTTAGTCAAGGGCACAAGGTCATTGATCTTAGTGTCATTTGAAAGACCTTGATTAGTGGGGTATGCACACCAAATATGAAGTCTCTATCTTTTATGGTTCAAAAGTTATGGTGAAAAGTACGAAAAAGCTATTTTTAGCATATAGGTCACAGTCAAGGTCACCAGTTCATTGACCTTGGTGTCATTTGAAAGAAGTTAATTAGTGGAGAATGCATACCAATTATGAAATCTCTATCTTTCATGGTTCAAAAGTTATGGCGAAGTTTAAAGTTTGCAGACAGAAAAGCTATTTTTAGCATATAGGTCACATTCAAGGTCACAAGGTCATTAATATTGGGGTCATTTGAAAGCACCCAATTAGTGAAGTATGCATACCAAATATGAAGTTTCTACCTTTCATGGTTCAAAAGCTATGGCAAAGGTTAAAGTTTGGGGACAAACAAACAAACAAACAAACAAACAAACAGACAGACAGACAGACAGACAGACAGGACAAAAACAATATACGCCTCGGATCTATCGATCCAGGGCTAAAAATGTGCAATATAGTTAGACCTTTCATTTGATATGAAGGAAATGGGGTTAGCCCCTTTGTTACTTTTAATTTGTTCATTTTTTCCCTCGACACTTCCGTTGTAAACCGGAAGACATGTAATTTAAATACATGTACATGTATAGCGATTTTTTTTTATTTTCTAATGAATGTAATTGATCATTATAGAGATTTAGAGAATGCGTAGCATCTTAATATTTCCAACGGAAGTACGGTTCGTTCAAACCGGAAGTTGTCTAAAAATAGTATTTTCCATCGAAACTTTAGGGATGATTACTGCATGCTTGATGTAGAGTTGTAAGTAGTTTTGAGCACATACGGTCGCACCGGAAGTGAAGAAGTAGAACCGGAAAATTGATTGGAATTGATGATTCCTACATTTTTTTGTATTTCTAAACATATTTAGAAGAATTCTTGTGCCTTTTTTACATTTTTTCTCCTATGAGTGGAATTATCCCAACACGGGTCTTATTCCATCAGATATGGACGGAAGACCTACTCGTTGCTTTGCAACGAGCTTTGCTCTAGTTATTATTATTATTATTTCCGCTTCGTCAATAAGAACGATCGTTTCAGTAGCAGTAAGATTTAAAAATCTTTTTAGAGACATCGTAGAAGATATTGCTGGACTCAGGAACTTCGTCGTCACCAATGGATTCATTCAAATATGATGGTTGTTCGATAACTTCGTGAAATCTGTAATATTTTCATTTTAATCCAGATTTGCAACAAATATTTATAAAATAAATCCAAATGACTTGAATTATTTTTTTTTAAATATTACGGTTTATTCGAAATCTATCGAGATTTGAAAAATCGAACGGCTCTTATTTTACATAAAATAAATTGAATAATATTGATCAATCTTGCAAATGAATGAGCGAAAATTATTGTGTAACGTTTTTGCACTGTAAAAGTGGCATATTAGGGGTATTCAAACTCAAAAAAGTCATACAAATATTTTCTTGAATCAAACTTTTTACTACTTAAGTCCTTACCAATCACAAGTATCTAGATGTGTAAAATAATGAAAGAAAAAGAAAAAAAATAAATGACTTGAATTTTTTAAAAATATTATTAATATTATTAAGGTCTTCCGTTTCTAACGGAAGACCTTCTACTGATTCGTTTGTTTCTTTTCCACTATTATTATTATTTTTTTTTTCTTACCGATTTTGTGCAGGCGATTTCTCGAGAACGCCTCGACAGATCTTTATGAAACTTTCAGCATATGAACTTAGGGTGTTTTTTTTATTTTGCGGTCGTCACTTCCGGTCGCGAGATACGGCCAATTTTCTTTTTTTAAAATGTCATTTTGTCCGGAAGTGTTCTCAAAAACGGTTTGAGACTGAGTCTTGAAACTTTCAGGGATGATAGATTGTGACAGGCTCTCTTGAATTTTGTATAAAGTTTTTGTTGCCGTTTCGTCCGTTGTCCACCGGAAGTAGTTTAAAAATATGCAAAATTTTATTTTTTATTTTTTAAATGTTTCTTATATAGGCAAATAGAGTGTCTCGAGTATTATTATGTCCACCAGAAGTTATTTTTCCAAACCGGAAGTAGTCCAAAAAATGAGCATTTTTCATCAAAATTATCAGGAATGATTCTTTCACACTCAGAGAGGAGTTATAGGTCATTTTTAGTACTTCAGGTCACACCGGAAGTGAATTATAAAGACCGGAAGTTGTTTTATAACCTTATCAAAAATCGAACGGAAGCCTACTCGTTGCTCGCAACGAGATCTCATTAGTTTCTTACTATTATTCTTTTTTCTTCTTATTTCTTCTGGACTTTTTTGTCCCGAGTGTTTCAAACTGTTTACCCAACTTAGCTAAAACCATTTTAGGGTTAAGAGATGTGTTGTGTAGGTGTGCGGAACGAAGGTCATTTTGCGCGCATACGCATGCCGTGCGTGCGCGTGAAATGAGTGAATTGACTGATATACTTAATATAGCTAAAACTTTTACATTTTTGATCAAAAGCAATCTGATTGGCTTAAACTTTAAATGGCTATAACTCCCTTGTTTTTAACCAAACAGTATGGGATTTAGAACATAGACACCATAACGGGCTTTCGGGAAGTATGCCGTCATGCACATGCATGCAATGCGTGCACGTGTGCTTTGCTGTGATTGGCTGAAACAAAAATCGCAAATTTTTTTTTTGATTTTTGACGAAATGCTTTGAAATTTTAAACATAGTCATGCACTAGGATGTCCTACATGCGCATGCACGTACGCTGCAATCTGATTGGCTTAAACTTAACATGGCTATAACTTCCTTGTTTTTCAACCAAACAGGATGGGAATTGAACTAGACAGACATAATGAAATCCTACAAGATGATTTGGTCGTCATGCACATTCATGCACGTGTGCTCCGCTCTGATTGACTGAAACAAAAATCGCAATATCTTTTCTGTTTTTGAAGAAAAGCTACGAAATTTAAAACACTGGCATACTTTTGGATGTCCTACAATATGATAAATAACAATTTAAAATTAAATTGGCGTAACTTTTTACATTTTTGATGAAATGCTTTGAAACTCATAAAATAAAGATATGTTAGTAGCATAGACAAATGACATGGTCAAAATTCAAGATCTCACGCGCATACACGTGCACTTTGCTTATTTGGGTGAAAATGAAGTCTCTATATCTTTCTTGTTATTTAAAAACCCTTGAAATTTTGAACATAGCCATACATTAGGATATCCTACAACATGATATATAGCAATTATCATGAAAACACGTGCATGCATGTGTGCTGCAATCTGATTGGCTTAAACTTTAATTAGCTATAACTCCCTTGATTTTCAACCAGACAGGATGGGATTTGGAACATAGATAGATAGATATAATGGACCTCTACAAGAAGGTATGGTCACCATGCACATGCATACACGTGCTTAAACAGCTATAACTCCCTTGGTTTTCATCCAAACGGGGTGGGATTTGAATATAGATAGATGTAATGGACTTCTACAATAAGTATAGTCACCATGCTCATGTATGCACGTGCGTGCCCGTGAAAGGGGTAAAATAAAAAATAGACTTGAATGGGCGTATTTTTTTAAAACTTTTGGATTAAATACTTTAATATTTAGTATATTAAAATATATACATTCTGTAGACAATGTGATATGGTATTACGCACATGCATTCACACGCGCACATGTGCAATGCTAAAATTTGAATGAACTTGGTACACTTCTGTGTAAACGTTTTAAATTCAAATCAAGTTGTTTTTTTAATGAACCTACGGGGATATGGGACCAAAAAGGGAATTGGGGAGCTTTGGGGAAAAACTGTAACGGTCCCCACAATTGCACTAGTTGTAGCTTTTTTTAATAGATAGGAATGAATTAATATGTAATATTATTTTTACAGGGCGTTGGGACGCGTTTTTATTGGGGTGTTTGGGGATGAAGCTTATTTGGTAAAAATCTATAAGTTGATTTTTTGTTCATGAAGAAAAAATTTTTAACTACATGAAATTTTTCCAGTAAAGTTCCCAGATTCGACATAACAAGGTTTTTTTGGAGAAACATGGCCATGTTTAATAAAACAATTTTATGCTAAATACTGATTCAATCGAAGGGAAATTTTTTTTCTACGGAGGCTGTGAAAATTAGTGGGGGGGCTTTTTTTTGCAAAATTTAGTTTTTCACTTTTTCAATACGTGGATGTTCAATTGATCCAGATTGTACCCTTCCGGGGAATTTTTAAAAGGAAGTGGGTTTAAGCCAAAAAAAAGATAAGTTATGGATTTTGGGGAAGCATCTTTCCTTTTTTTTAATTGTATAATTTTTCGCTAGTGTCTCTATGTCTACAAAAATCATATATACCTAAATTGAATTGTAGATTTAATGTTTTCGTCCATTTTTTTGTTATACCTTTAAAAATTGTTCCTTTACAAAAAAAACCGTACGAAAAAGGCTAAAATTTTTAATATTTTGCTGAGCAAGCATAAAAAAAAAAAAATATTTAAACGCTGGATGAGATGTCATAGAATGGGCGGAGCTTAATCTCATTTTCAATCGCTGGTGTTTATTAAAATACAAAACCCAGGTAACATCACTGACGACAGTACAAAAAAATCATACGGAAAGGTATAACAAAACATTTATTGACTACGTTCTCGGGCAAAATGCGTTTTGTTAACTCTAAACAAACATGTCAACGGCCCAGGCAGACGGTTTGGTTCTTGGTCCACAAAACGCATGTTAACGTTGCTCTCGAACTCAGTCATTAAATGTATAATATTTGATTTCAAATTGACTGGCTCATAAGTGTTTTAATCCAATCATTTCCTACCGAAATTCCTATGAATTTTATCATCAAAGGATCACTTCATTATAAATAGGGATCTGACCTATAGGACCGGGCTTGGTTTTTTTCTCTACAAAAAGCTTGTGATTTCCCCGATTTAAAGACATTAGGCTAAATACATATAATAATTTGTTTTTCCTAATTTTTATTTATTGTAGAGGTAGGAGGAACCCTTTCATTGATTTTCTGATTTTTAATCTCCATATGTCCTAACTGATATTTGTCTTTACTTCTCATGGTTCATAAAGGTAGTGTCTACTGTCTCTGAAATTCTGTTTACATGTCTAGGCCATTTATCCGTGGATATAATAAAACATGCCATTAATGTGTGCAAATATAGGCCTAAATGAAATCCCAAAGGGGGTGCATTTACTGAAATATGTAGCCAAAATCATGTGATTTAATTATAAGGAAATATACAATTGAAATTCATCGCAGCTCAATGCTTGCAAGAATACCTTTTTTGAGGAACACGGAGTGAGTTATTCTTGTTCAAAAAATGTGCTTATACTAGGTTCGTTCCCCTACTGAGAACTTGCATTGGATTGTTACGATTTGAGATCTCTTTTAATGTTTCTTATATATTAAGAATGGGCATGCATAAAGGATAGGTAATTGAAGGGAAAATACTCATATCTATATAAAAAAACTAAATAGTCTTTGAAAAGGCGAAATTTAAAATTTTATAAGTGTTGTACCAGGTGGATTCGAACCCCCGACTTTAAAAAAAAGTTCCAAGGTGCAAAAGTCAGCGCTTATTATGTTCCCCAAACAAGTTGGGGAACTTTTGTTTTACTCTGTTTCTTATTATTATTATTTTTCTTCTTCTTCTTCTTCCTGGGTACTTTTTTGTCCGGGAATATCTCGCAAACTATACATCCGACCAAGGTGAAATGTTTTTAGGGTCAGTAGACATGTTATGTAGATTTGCGGAATGAAGGTCATTTTGCGCGCACGTGCTTGCAAGAGCGTGCACGTGCAACATGTGAAATGACCGATTTAATTGATATAGGCGTAACTTTTTCAATTTTTGATGAAATGCTTTGAAACTTATAATATAAGGATATATTAGTAGCATAGACAATATGAAATGGTCAAAATAGCAAGATCTTACGCGCATGCACGTGCACTTTGCTCTGATTGGCTAAAACTAAAGTCTCAATATCTTTCTTGTTTTTTGACGAAATCCTTTGAAATTTTGAAAATAGCCATGCATTAGGATATCCTACAAAATGATGTATAGCAATTATCATGAAAACACGTGCATGCACGTGCGCTGCAATCTGATTGGCTGAAACTTTAAATAGCTATAACTCCCTTGATTTTCAACCAAACAGGATGGGATTTGAAACATAGATAGATATAATGGACTTCTACAAGGAGGTATCATCACCATGCACATGCATACACGTGCATGTACTTGCGCTGCAATCTGATTGGCTGAAACTTTAAACAGTTATAACTCCCTTGGTTTTCAACCAAACGGGGTGGGATTTAGAACAAAGATAGATGTAACGGAGTTAAAAAGGTATGGTCACCATGCTCATCCCGGGGGTTGCAAAGCACGTATGTGCACGTGAAATGAGCAAAATAAAAAAAAACACTTGAATTAGCGCATCTTTTTAAAACTTTTGGATTAAATACTTTAATGTTTAGTATATTGAAATATATAGATTGTGTAGACAAGATGTTATGGTAATTACGCACATTCATTCACATGCGCACGCGTGCAATGCTAAAATTTGAATGAACTTTGTACACTTCTTAATAAACGTTGTTAAAGTTTCAAATGCATCGAGTTTGTTTATTTAATGAAGCCCCCAGGGAATATGGCACCCAAAGGGATTTGGGGACTTTTGGGGAACATCTGTAACGGTCCCCGTTACAATTAGCACTAGTATCTTTTGAGCAAAGTCTGACTATAACAAGGAGTGGATAAATTTCAAGCAGGTGAAAAAAATAGGTTTCCTTATTTTTATGGGTTTTTTTTGTGAATTTCGACCCCAGGGCAGGGGTGCCCCTAAAAAAATCTTTTCTTAATTTATTCCTTACATCCTAACCTATCAAAATATCACAATTTTATTTAAAGGCAGGCCTCCCCTAAAGGGACAAAAAGGGCCAAAAATTCATGCAAAAATCAATTTTTATAAAAATTTGGTGTTTGGGTCAACTTTGGAGGTTTATTTAAAGTTGTAAAAAAAAAAATTTCAATCAAATACAAATTTGAAAAATTTAGACATATATACGGTAGAAAACAACAAATAAAGATTAATTTTTAAATGTCTTTTTTTGCTGGAAATTGTTCTCTCCTATAGGTCAATTCTTTTGTTAAACCCAATACATCCTTTCGGGCGTGTTTTTGTACATGTACCTCTGCAGCATCAAATTAATTTCCACAAATACAAGAATTCCAAGACTGCTTGATATAAATGAGATAACAAAACAGACCTAGCTTGCTTTTGAAAAACTTTCCCCTTTTCAAACCCAAATATTCCGATAAATTCGAAGCCTAACCATTTTTTCTTCTCCAAATTTGATCTCGTCACTTTCCCATTAAAGCCTTCAAACCTGTTCTTTTTTCTGAATTGACATTTTGAAACTAGTATTTATTTCTTTTATACTAACACAGTTACCAAAAAATGTCCTTTTTAGATCCAGATATGTAACTGAACATGCTGAAGTATATCTTTGTATTTAAAGGCGTAAAATTTTATAAAATATATTATTTTTAGCTCCCTGAGCTGAAAGCTCAAATGACTTTTTGATCACATTTTGTGGGAACCCCTTTTTTGCCCCTGTAAAACCTTTCACATTTTTTTACCCAAAAAAACCACCAGGCGAATTTCAACCAAACTTGCCACAAAGCATCCTTTGGTGAAGGGTATTTTAGTTTGTTCAAAAGAAGGGCCACATCCTCATTCAAAAAAGATAAATTTAGAAATAGTGAAAATTTAGTGGCATCTTTAAAAATCATCTTCTCAAGAACCACTGTGCCAGGAAAGATGAAAAATTTTAGAAAACTCCTAGGTAGTGTAAAATTCATTTTTCAAATCATGACCTCCAAGGGTAGGGCGGGGCCACAAAAATTTTGATCAAGTAAATATATAGGAGCAGGCGCGGATCCAGAAAAAATTTTTTTCCCGGGGGGGGGGGGCCACCTTGGGGGAAAAAAAAAACCAATCCCAGAATTTCTTGACAAGCAAAAAAAAAATGATAATAAAACTGCCCCAAAAGTCAAAAACCTATTTGGGGGGTGGGGGTGGGTGGGTAGGTGGGGGGTGGTGGGGGTTTATTTTTATTGCTTTAAATCTTTAACTTTTCATACCCATTTCACACATATTTGTGTTTTCCAGGGGGGGGGGGGGGCTGCGTTTCCAATTTTCCATAGGGGGGCCTGGTAACTTTTTTCTTGTTTTAGTATATACATTTTTTAACCTAGTAAATTCCAGGGGGGTCCTTTGGGAAACCCCCCCAAACCCCCCTCAATTTTGCGCATGGGGGAACTCATTAAAAAATCTTCTCAATAATAGCAAAGCCTTGATTGGTAATATTTTTTTGGAAGCATCTTCATAACGTGTAGATTTGAGTTCAAATCATGAAAACCTTGGGGGGGAGGGTGGGGCCTAGCTGCAGAACTGTAGCTTTCTGCTTGAAAAAAAATTCGTAATAATAAAGCAGAGGGTTACACATTTCCCAAACGTTGTAAAAATCTTCGGTTTTAAAACGCTGCCCAAATTTTTTCGCTCACTTCTATGGAAAGCCAACGGGTTCAAAATTCCAACTCTGTAATTCTTAAAATGTACACGTAAATCTGAATTTGTAAAGGGAAATCTTAATTTCATAATCTGTAAATTGTTTTTTTTTTACAATTTGTTGTTTAAAAATCCATGCGTAATTTGACAAGTGTAAAAATGTAAATGCAAGTTTTGCCGATGCTTTGTGTAATTCGCAGACTTACGATTTGTCAACTTGTGAAATGTAAATTATACTTTCGTGATTTGTCAATTATGCAAGGTTTCATTATTTAGACGAAAGGGGGCGCTATAGGGGTGGCAGGTTTATTCGTTGCTTAACAATTTAATCACTAATCACCAATCCGTCCAGCAATGCACCATACCTGAGGGTTTTTTACGCGACTGGCCCAGGATAGACAAGAGTGGAAGAAGTTTGTTGCTGCCCTGCAACCACAGGGTGTAAAGGATGACGATGATGATGAATGCGTCCTACCTGGCAAAAATATCAAGAAAGGCTGATGAAATGTTTATAAACTAGTTTTATGTGTCTTTAAGACTGTTTGTAAATAATAATGTATTAACATGGGAATACTCTAGTAAAAACTCCCAACAATTCTGAATAATTTTCGATTTTAACATTATTTTTTGAAAGCCTTTTCTGTAGTGTTACTGGCAGATTCGGTAGGAGGGGGTTGGAGCTGGGTGATAAAGGCCAATATCGACCCCCTCAGATTTTCATTAAAGAATTTTATAAAGTAAAACAATCAAGAAATAACCTCAGACCCCCCTTTCAGGAGTTATGGACCTCTCGTTTATAAGTAGAAGAGTCATATAAATATTTGAAACAGCTTATCAACAAGAATTGTCCACCCCCCCCCCCGCACACACACACGATTTTTTTTGGCCTGTGGATTAATTTTTTTAGTGGACATGAAGCTTTCTCCTCATTTTAAAATTACATGTATTGACAGCTAGACCCATTCATGTCTTTGTAAAGTACACATTAGTTTGTATATACGGAAAATTTAAATTAAAATTTATTTGAAGTGATCATATATTAAGTACGTAGTTTTTCTTTTTCTTCCAAACAGATGACTAATTTTGTGTTTATAAATAATCATTAATATATTTATAATGTTTCGTAGATTTAAGAGTAACATACTACTAGGAAGGGAGGGTCCTTCTCTTTGCACCACTCACTGATCAGTTTGTATACATTAATCAGGTGATTTTATGAGCCGAAGACAACCCAGAAGGTATTCAAGCATCTCAGTTGGATTACATATAGTTTATTTTATGCATCCCTATGAAACAAAATGAAGTTCAGAAAAAGGCTTCCTTGCCTTCTGCCACAAAAACAGAACACGTGAAAAATCTAGTCATCATGCATGTAGCAACGTTTTTGAAAGGGGCCCGAAAAATAATTGACACTTTTATCTGAAAACCCTGGGGATGGGTATGGTATATGGTTCTTTCTTTTTCACAAGACAATTCGATTCATAGTTAAACATGTTCGAGAAAAAACGGGAAGGGGGAGCCCCCCTCCAATACGTTGTACAACGTGCCAAGTCTTTACGCTTCTTTATAATACTGAAAAAAAGCTTTCGGGTTCTATTCCCGCGGCACCTCTCCGGGGGGGGGGGGGGGGGTTGGGAAACCGGATCCCCTCCCCCCCAAAAGTACAGTTATTAATTGTATAAACTGAAGCACATAGAAATGACTTTGGACCCCCACCTACCCCCCCCCCCCCCCACACACACACATACACACGCAAACCACAACCACCAACACGAAATAAGTTAATATTATTATTATTTTTTTTTTGCTTGTCGAAGAATTTTGGTTTGGAATAATTTGACAGGTGCACCTCGTCCCCCTTTGGAAAAAATTCCCGAGATCCGCACCAGCCTTATGTACTACCGGTATATACGAGAAAAGTTTTGTGTGTTTAGATCCCCGATCTTTTCTCTGTTAAACTTAAATCTTATTTGTATACAGCTTAAGAGATACTTGAAGGCATGATATGCATGCATACCACAAAACTCAGTTGGTTAATGATCTTTTTATCTTTGGAGCGAAATGACTTTCCCATATAGCGCCCTCTTTCGTCTTAATATGCAACCTTGCATAATTTACAAATCATGAAAGTACATTTCACAAGTTGACAAATCGTAAGTCTACCAATTACACGAGAGCATCGGCAAAACTTGCACTTTTCAATTTATGTTGGATAATTTACAATTAACAAATTGTGAAAGACCATTTGACAAATTATGAAATTAAGATTTACAATTTACAAGTTCAGATTTACAAGTGTACATTTTTAAGAATTACAAAGTTAAAATTTTTAATCCGTTGGCTTTCCATTCACTTCGAGTATTATTTCTGGTATTTCTTTTCCTTTTTAGTGCTCATGAATGTGAGCGATGTGGGGCCCCTGGACCTCTTGTTTTATTTTTAGGGTTTTATTTCCTTGAATTTGGACAGGGAAGCATACAATTACAAACAAATCACGAAAATCCATTTTCTGAAGGGGATGTTGTGCAGTTGCAGTTTAGTGGAAACATCAGACGTATTTCTGCGTTAACGAAAGTAAAATCTAATCTTTCTTCTTTTCCTCCTTAATCTTAAAAAAATTATGGGTGTTTACATAAACATACAATTAATCTGTTAATATAGAGAGTCATAAGGCATGATTTGTAGCGACACAATATTATAATTACATATCATTATTCAAAATCGCGGAAATGTATATATATTTTATGCCTTTTACTTATATTTCGTTTTTGGGTTTATTTCAATTTTAGAAAATTGTTGTTTTCCCTATGTGCAATTACATTTCCGTAATGTATTGATCAAAGCTCCGATGAGAATAAGGGTAAATCATAAAAATTAGAGATACTGTGAGCACTGAGTTCGCTAAATGATCCCCCGCCTCTCATGTAATTATAATGGCAAAATGCGTGGTTTGTTTGAGAAGGGAAATTTCCGTAATGTATTGATCAAAGCTCCGATGAGAATAAGGGTAAATCATAAAAATTAGAGATACTGTGAGCACTGAGTTCGCTAAATGATACCCCCGCCTCTCATGTAATTATAATGGCAAAATGCGTGGTTTGTTTGAGAAGGGAAACCCGAAATAAGTGTCAGATAAAAAGTGAAACAAAAGCTACACGACTGCATTAAAATATGTAATAACAAAATATATGTGAAAATATTTTTTCCTTAAATTTCATTCAGTGGTATAGGAGGAGTTGTGGATAAGAGATAATTACCCTCAAATATGTGTTCAATCTAAAAGTAAAATACTTTAAAAGGTGTACAACTGGACTTTGTGACAAATATTCTCTATAGATCTCATTAAATTTCATTCAGAGCAAAACAGGAACTTTGCTATTAAACATATGGCAGGCAGGGTTTCATTTAGTGAGCTGATTGCTTAGAGTGCCTCAAGTTTAAATATACAGTTTAAATAATAGCTGACAATTGTGTGATCATAGGTCTTAAACATTGCATCTTGAAATTGAACAGACAATTAGGATGTTTTAAAATACATCAATAGACATAATAACTTAAAATCATTACATCGTATATGTATTTTAAAATATAAATAAATATTTCCGTCTCTGTTGGTTTTTTTCTCTGAAAACTCGTTGAAAGCAAATTTACATGATATATTATCATTCTCCAGAATGTAAATTTCGCAAAACGATAGGTCGAAGCTAAGGGAGCTTAATATGCGTGTAAATCTCGTGGATGTGTTCCCCGAAAGGCTAATGCAAAAACAAGAATTTCTCACTCAATTAAGGGGCCTCAAAGGGATACAGGTAAACTTACCTGATATGTTTACCTGAATAAGCAATATTTGATATATCAGAAAAATTCTTTATTTTTTTTTAATTTAGAGATATTGTTTTTTTAAAGATATTTTTATTTCATTCAAAATATAATTTTTTTGTTCTGTCTTATTGAATTCATTTATTTATTTATCATTTAATTATTAAATCTTTTTTAAATTTTTTAAACATCATAAAAAATAGAGTCTTTACTTAATAATCATTGTTTAGGATAAAGAGATTTGATGTTATTAATTAACTCTTTATTAAATCTTTTTAATTTTAAATTATCATAAAAAAACAGAGTCTTTAATTACTTAATAATACATTGTTTATAATAAAGAGATTTGATGTTATAGAAACAAATAACGTTCAATTGATTTTTAAATAAAAACATAAATTGATAAGCTATTTGATGAAGCAACTGATTTTGATCAGTTCACTTTGTAATTTTAAATAAGCAAAAGTATCATAATTAGTGTCAAAGAAAATGATGTTCTGAACTTTTTAATATTGGAGTGCACAACGCTAGAAGTTAAAGTTCAATTTTTTCACTTAAACCAATTAACGGTACATGAGGTTCTATTTACAATATATACAAAAAAACAATGTACAAGACACACGTGAAATACATTCATATTATGAAGTAACAAAAAAAGTTATGGAGGACAGACTTTTTCATATACTCTGTTTATATAACTGCATAGTTTGATTAATACTTTCGAGTAAGCAGATGGCATTTTGAAAGTTTAAAAAAAGGTTATCACAGTATTTCTAGGTAGGTAATTTTTCTATTTAAAAAAATGACATACTAAAATGTTGTGATATTCATCAGAAATTTGTTCATTATTACACAGAATACATAGTCTATCATGTTTGGGAATTCCAAACCATTTCCATTTACTTGGAGACGATAATCTGCTGTTCTTAATTCAATTAAAATTGTTCTATATTTTATAGGTAGTTAGTCTAAATTTTTTTCAAATCAAAATTTTTTTGAAGATACTATACATTAGATCTTTAAACGAAACGCGCATATTATTCGCCACTTCTGTATATACTGATCTTTAAGACGTTGTTCAATTTTACAGCTTTTAGCCATTTAATTTTTAAAAATGCTCATTCATTCCATATAATTGAGAAGCCTTAACTATCGTATATTTTTAATGCATTAAATCCAAGGGTTCTAATGACCTCCTGAATAAACTGTTTAAAAAAATGTTTATATGGAACATAAACAATCTTATTTCAGGGCTTACCAATAATTGTCCCCAAAAGGGGTAGCATTCTTACGTCATAAACCCTTATATAAAAATGAAGCGACCCGTTTGCCATAAAATATATATCCACGAGGACTACTTTTTTAAAATTTAAAAAAGAATTTTAAAAATTTTAAAATGAACTTATTTCGTTCCATTATATCATTGTTCTCAAAACCCCATTTCACATCCATACAAAAATAACGGAGTACATTTATAACAAATCAAGCTAACAATCAACTGGTAAAAAATGTCTTATTTTTGTATACCTGCATACATGGCTTTTTAAGCTTGCTCACACAAATGTTTTAAGCTCTACAGAATGAACCCTTTTGAAAATAGTAGAAGAAAATTTCACTCGGCTAAAAGAATGCATAACTTGTAAAAGCCAGAAGAAAACAAAAACGTTATTGACAATGTTTAGAAAACATAAAGCTGACCTGAAACATCTTTGTGAAAAAGCCCCAAAAGCAATGCAAAGTGGTCTCAGAAAAATTAGACAATTGAACTTCCTATCGCATGTTAACTTGATTTGTTCGATAAAATGGTTTTACCGGTGTTATCTATGACTGTGAAATCTGAAGTTTTGAAAACCTAGATATTTTTGAACGTACTCATCTCTAAAAGTTTTGAAAAATATTTTTTTTGAAAAGTAGTACCCCGAATTATATGGCTTATGGTGAAACAGTACGATTAATTCCTATTATCTGCCTTGGCTTATTTATTCCCGAATAGTCTCATACTGGTGTAAATTAATGAATAGCCCTGAAAAGAAAACTTCATGTATATAATATCAATATTTAATTGCTAATTCACAATCTGAAATAGGTAAGAATCCTGGATTGACTGTGTTCACCATATTTTTGATTCCTGTGGACTGTGTATAGTATCTCATATTTGGAATGAATAATTTTGTTATAATCTTAATCAAGTTACTACTGCGTTTAAGCAAAGATGACAGGATCTAATAAATATACAATATTTTTTTATGGGTGGCACTGTAGCTTTCCGGTCTGTCAATATATTGTTTTCAGAGAGCTTCAGTTCTGTAGCTAAAGTAAAACACATTTAGACAAAAACATGAAATTTACATGCATATTAGGCCTTCTTAGCTCCTGATCTTTCTTTTAACGAAAGTTACAATTTGGTCTCTGGATCATTTAAAAATTAACTCACATAGCTATAAAAAGATTTCACAGAGAAACCAAATAGAAATGGAAATATAATATTATAATGAATATCGTTTATAAAGGGTGTCAGATGGTGCAAGAAAGAATCTGGGACATTCAAGCCCATCAGCCTACAAGATTCTCCCATTATGACTTTAGTACCTAGCGGCCAAGATGGATGCACTCAATTTTCTTTAATATTTTATCACATTACACAAAATGACACAGATCTGGAAATCATGTGTGATATGAAAAGCTCTATTTACGATACTGAATGTCGGGAATATAGTAATACTCCGAAAATTTTGATAAACACAAGCATCGAAACCAAAGGTTTTGAATTTTATTACAGCATACATAGTTTTAAACATAGAAAAATTCCAAATTGTAATAATCTTAAATATAATATTGTGAATTTTGTCAATTTTATATTTTGTAATTTTTAGGCTCAATTTAGTTAATAAATTTCTCTTAATTTTACCTTGAGTATCTTTAACAATCATATATAGTTTGAAATGCGAAACATTTTGTAAATCAGGCAATGAATGGAGATTATCACCAATAATAATATACGACAAAGATGGCATCATCAATTCACATAATTTCACCATGCAAGGAAGTGGTAAAACAATTCAACTACTTTGTATGGCATCTACATTCTCTGCAACAAAATTGGCGGTAATTCTTATGTCTTTTATATTTTTCTCCTTATTTTATGTTACAAGTATTTTGCTTTTGAAAAGGTACATTCTTAATCTAATTCCAATAATTGAGATGAATTAATATAATAAAAATATACACGAGTGATTCTTTAAGAAAATTGCATTGCATATTTCATAACCGTTGATTTATAGCTCTATTGGTCAGAGACCAGAAGAGCTTATGCAATAGTAAGGTCGTCCATGAATATCTGTCTGTATACAATTTATTCAAGATACTCTCCTTCCACATATATGGTCTGATTTCAATATAACTTTGAACTGAAGTAGACTACACAAAAGATACATAATTCTATTGATTGGATTTTGATTTTGATGAACAATGCTCAGTTGTCACCAAGGTTTCGGAAAACAGAAATTCCTGTAAAATACATTATAATATATAATAGTTTTAAAACTCCTTACTTTTTGGTATGATTTTAGTTTATTTTGGCACATAAGTAGCCTACAATAAGATTCATCATTCTGTAATATCAACTTTGATTTCAATAAATAGTGTTGCCACAGTTACTAAAAATAGAATTTTCTGTAAAAGTCTTCTTAAAGGCTTCTCCGTTTACAGTTTTAGTCTGATGACAATCTCTCCATGAAAAGGGAGTACTTTACTGATGTTGTTTATTGCTGTTACAAAGATTTCAAGTCCACTTGCTACTTTTCTCTTCCTTTTGTTTTATTAAGTACAAACCAGTAGAGCTTCATGTACATTCTCGACAGAGACTTCTGTTTATTATTAGGTATTGAACTGGTGTGTCAGAAAGAATGACCAAGTCATCTGGAACAAAATAGTTCTTCAAGAAGAGGAAATAAGCTTCTGGAAACAATTCCGGAGAATCAGTAAAATTCAGCAGGATAATCTACCATATAAAACAATATGACAGAGCAGTCCATTTCCGTTGTGAAGTTTCTAAATCTTCCTTGAACGCATGTGGATCTGGGCTGAGTTTCGTTAATGTGACAATATCGAAGAAAAAGGTATATTTTAAAAATCTATAAGCGTTTTTTTTTTACTTAAATGCTTGTAAAAGATTATTATTCTGATACAGTTTATAAAATACCAATTTTCGCAAAACAATCTATTTTGCCGTGCCGTGCACTGTAAATGTATTTTTAAAACTAGATGAAATCCTGGTCAATCGAGGGTGAAATTTACTGTAGACTGAACAATCTCAAAAGGGATCCTTTGTTATGGTTTCTACATGAGACTGTATCTAGAAAAAACGGAAATGTGCTGAATTAATCACAGCATCAGTAAAATTTGAAAATTTAAAATGCAAAATTTATATTTCATATAAAATTTACATGCAGGCATTCCATTATGTTGTACAGGTCGATATTTTCTCTTCACATCATTGTCACCTTGGTACATGAAGAGGATATAAATATTTGAGAAAATCATGAAAATACCCAACTTTTTGTCTGATTGAATTTGCAGATTTTACGATGTGTTCATGCTCTGATTTACACAAAGATGTGATGTTATTCAATGGCGGGGGGGGGGGGGGTTTTTTTTTCCTCTCTACTAAGTTTGCATTTTATAAATATTAGTTACTATATAATAGTATATTACTAAATAAAAAGTACTCTACCTCATATATGTTGAGGCTGCCGTGTTGCGCTTAGTTATTCATTTTATGTATAATTTTTTATGCGACTTATTTGAAGACTTTCAATATCAAATGAGCATTCAGTATTCAAAGTGTTTTTTTTTGTTATTGCCTTTCTATTTTCCCATGCCCGTGCCATGTGCTTTAAATTATATGAATATATGTTAAAAAAAGACATGTCGACGGAGGACAACAGTGATAAAGCGTCTGCACTAGAGGCGTGGAGTAAGGAGTTGATCTTACATCGCGGTGTTGAATCTCACTATAGGACGTGGAGACATGTCCTTCGGATGAGATCGTATAAACCAAGCTCCATGTTGTAGTAGATGCTGGAACGAAAAAATCTTTCACTGCTCAATGGACCCCAGTGCCAAGTACTGTATACTCAAAAATTGTAGCTTTCCACTGGCAAGCAGTGGCGTCTTCATATGAGTGAAAACAGTTTTAGATTGAAGTTAAACAAAAAACAAACAAACAATCATTTAGCAGTTTACTTGAGTTAGAGGAAGATGCTTTTCGCGAAAGGCATTAAATGAAATAAACATCTAATTGTAGGACGATTACAGTATATTTCGCTAAAAGCAATCATTTTTTATAGTGGTATTATATATAATGATATAATAGTAATCATTATCACAATCATTTTTTCTTTAAAGAAAAAACTCCACCTGCTACTGAGAACCAGAAATCTATTACTGCTGGTACCACAGTATTGTCACTGACCTCAACTGAACACCAAATATCCAGTACTGTAACAGTCTATTGAGATCAGTTCACTTTGTAATTTTAAATAAGCAAAAGTATCATAATTAGCGTCAAAGAAAATGATGTTCTGAACTTTTTAATATTGGAGTGCACAACAGCTAGAAGTTCAAGTTCAATTCATTCACTCAAACCAATAAATAGTACATGAGGTTTTACAATGTTTGTACAATATATACAAAAAACAATGTACAAGACACACGTGAAATACATTCATATTATGAGGTAACAAAAAAAAGTTATGGAGGACAGACTTTTTCGTATACTCTGTTTATATAACTGCATAGTTTAATTAATACTTTCGAGAAAGCAGATGGTATTTTGACAGTTTGAAAAAAGGTCTATTACAGTATTTACTAGGTAGATAATTTTTCTGCATTCTGAAAAAAAAATGACATACTAAAATGTAGTGATATTCATCAGAAATTTGTTCATTATTACACAGAATACATAATCTATCATGTTTGAGAATTCCAAACCATTTCCGAGTCTCTACTGGGAGACGATAATCTGCTGTTCTTAATTCAATTAAAATTGTTCTATATTTTATAGGTAGTTAGTCTAAATATTTTTCAAATCAAAATTCTGTTTTGAAGATACTATACATTAGACCTTTAAACGAAACGCGCATATTACTTCGCCACTTCTGTATATACTGATCTTTAAGACGTTGTTCAACTTTACAGCTTTTAGCCATTTAATATTTAAAAATCCTCGTTCATTCCATATAATTGAGAAGCCTTAACTATCAAGTATATTCTTTATGCATTAAATCCAAGGGTTCTAATGACTTCCTGAACCAAACTGTTTAAATAAATGTTTATATGGAACATAAACAATCTTATTTTCAGGGCTTACCAATAATTGTGCCCAAAAGGATAGCATTCTTACATGTACATAAACCGTTATATACAAAGTGAAGCGACCCGTTTCGCCATAGACTATATATCCACGAGGACTACTTTTTAAATTAAAAATGAATTAAAAAAATTTAAGATGAACTTATCAGGTCCAGTACAATTCTTGATTTAGCTATATAGTTTTAAATAGCTGTATAGCTTTATTAAGCTATTCAGTATAGCTTAATTTAGCTATTTTACTCCATTTTTTTCTTAAAAGTGTAATTTTCTCAGTATGTACATAAAGCGCACCTTGGTGCAGTGGTGATATACAACTTTGAACTCTTCTTAAAGCACTGCATGTAAAAATCACTCATCAAATTAAGTCTCCTTGAGAGACTTTGTACTCAAAGTTCTACAAGTTTTGGGGCTAAATAAAGCAATTGATAAAGTTACTTCTGCAATGATATTATAATGGAGACCAATTATGTTCAACAAGATAATTGATTGGTAACAGTTTAGCACAATGAGAAGCAATCATACTTATCCTTGCCTCAAGGCACCTAAGATAGTGGACAGTTAGTCAAACAATAGAAATTCTCTTTTTGCTTAAAAGTATTCAAAAGCTGCAAAGTTAGAACTATATTTGATTTTGGTTGTTGTTTTGATAGCCCATAGTACAAATATGGAGAAATTAAATACATGGGACTTCTTGTTTATTTTCAGCAAAAAACTTTTTTGTGAAAAACTTTATATAAATAGCTAAATAAAGCTATTTTGAATAGCTTAATACAGCTATATAGCTTTTTAAAGCTATATAGCTAAATAAGAGATTGTACTGGACCTGCTTATTTGTAATTATATCAATGTTCTCAAAACCCCATATCCAATCCATACAAAAATAACAGAGTGACATCTTTATCGAACAAATCAAGCTAACAATCAACTGGTAAAAATTGTCTTATTTTTCGTATATCTCCATAATGGCTTTTTAAGCTTGCTCACATAAATTGTTTAATCTCTCAGAATGAACCCGTTCTTGAAAATAGTAGAAGAAAAAAGAATGCATAACTTGTAAAAGCCAGAAGAAAACAAAAACGTTATTGACAACAGTATTAGAAAACATAAAGCTGACCTGAAACATCTTTGTGAAAAAGCCCCAAAAGCAATGCAAAGTGGTCTCAAAAAAATTAACAATTGAACTTCGATAATTCCTGTCGCATTTTAAAGCTGACTGAACTCTTAAAAAGGCATCAGTTTTCATCTTTGTCGACTTATTACATTCCTGTACCCCCTTTGTCCGACATATTTGTTCGATTCCGCCATATTTGATCGAAGATTTTGGCCACCTGCACCTGCTATATATAGCCTTGACGAATTGTTTCACTTGAGTGATTTTTTAGTCTGGCTGTCGACATGTACACATCTCCGATAGTATATTTTTTAAAAGTCCATAAACGACCAATACATGTTTGAAAAGTAAAAATTCAACAAAAAATAGAATTTAAAGAATTAAATTATTTTTGAATGCATTTGCTGCAATATAAAAAGTACATTAACACGGAATACATTTATGTACAGCAAAAATCCGTGCAGGTCGAAAACGCGTCAAATGCAGTGATAAAACATTTACCTGAATACTGCTATCGTTACAGGGATGTGCACATGTGAAAAATTATCCTATACTAAAAAAGCATCTCAGAAGTCATGTAATCCATTGCTAACTCAAAAGTAAAAGATGCTTGGATACACGTGGCACATGCCGATCATTTTATTTGGTAGGGAAAATATCAAAGGTTGAAAGCTCATTGGGGTTGATTAAATTTTTTTTTTTCAAAAATAAAGATTGCTCTTGTTTGTAAATGTAGTAAATAAAAATTATAATTACACATGGTTTAACTCCATTAAATTTATAAAAAACATCATGATTACGAATCATTCGCAACTTTTGAAGACATTTTCCTATGATGGGGGGGGGGGGAAATAAAACATGCTTATTAACACTCTCATAAAAATAATTTATGAAAAACGTCTGAAACAGATTAATTTTTATCAAATAAAAACTGTTTATAGGCTTTATTAGACCTAATATAATTTGATTTAGTTATTTATAATTTTATGCACAATGAAAGGAAAAAAGTGAGCAAGTTCACATACCCCACGCTCCCCCATAAGTCGAAGTGCTGAAATTCCCAGAAAAAAATAAAAGAATCGTAATTTCCATTACATGAAATATGCTCATCTATACACATTGTGTCCTAAATATCTGCAAAGTTTGACGAAATTGGTGCAGCGATTTATGAGGAATTGCGCTGACAAATTGCTCATCTCTATATTCAAGATATGGCCAAAATCTAAATGTAAAAGTGCAGAAATTCCCAAAAAATTAAGCATTCGGAATTTTCCGGTGATTTGCAAATCTACACACACATTGTCTCCTATAAATATCTGAAAGTTTGACAAAACTCTGTGCAGTGGTTTATGAGAAGTTGCGCTAATCAAAAACAAAAAAAACTGACTGAGGGGTAAAAACATTATACCTCACGCAACTTATTGCGAGGGGTATAATAAATGAGTTTGATTCTGTGGTGCAATGATAATGAAAATAAAATTTAATGTGAATTAAATTTCTAGACATAAATAATTAATGATTATTAGAAAAAGCATATAGGAAGAGAGAGCAAACTCCCCATAGAATTCCACAATCTACCTACGATTAGCTTTTTACAAATTTCTTTTTTTTTTTTTCCAGGTCCAGGTTCGACACGTACGTTTGAGAATGTATTTGAGAAAGTTCCCAATGTTCCCATTCCTGTGATGTATATTTCACGTTTATTATATCCCCCGCTTGAAAAATGGGAGGGTATATAGTAACCGTTATGTCCGTCCGTCTGTCCGGGGGTCTGTCTCATACCGTTGGGGGACCCTCTTATCTGCAAATCATCTTGTACCTCTTGGGGAATTTTAATGAAACTTTCACAGAATCTTTGGTTTAATACATATTACTTTTCAGGGGTTTAGGTTCTGCGACCTAACTTACACTATGGAAATGTTAATTGAAGGTGTGGTTTTGTTTTGTTTTTTTGCTTATCCACTTTTTCAGGTAATGAAAAAAAATAAAATTCTCTGCCTGGCTAACACTTTAAATTAGGTGCTACGTGCCTGCTTTTTGATTTGACACATATTTTGGGTTTAGGACAACAGCAAAATTGGACTTTGCCATTATAATCATATGGGAGGCGGGGTATCATTTAGTGAGCTCATTGCTCACAATACCTCTAGTTTCTATTTCAATTTGGGCGTGTGGGTTAATTTCTTGTCCAAATTAAAATTATTATTCAATTTATGAAGTTTCGACATCCCGCCTGAGAAAAATCCTTAATCAGTTCTAAGGCTTAATAAATGGTACAGCACAAAGTGCATAGGATCTTTAAAACCCATTATTGCCCTAACGGATAGGAGAGGGAAAAGAGAGAGAGAGAGTTCAAAATACAAAAGAGTAAATAAAAATTATCCGTATTCAACCAGTGTCAAGTATCCCTACCCTAGCTCTTAAAATTATCTCTCAAATACTTCTGAAGAAATTATTTTTATACAAAAAAATAGCTAGACTATAAGCAGGAGTACTGAAATCTAAAAAAACTCTCTGTAACAACATAATACAGTTACATTCCTCAAAATGCACAACTTTGTGGTCGGAGTGACCCATTAAAAAAAATTCAAAATTGAATTCGGCAGAAATGTTTTTCCCAAAAATATTTAAATAACGGTCATGTCAATTATTTTTGCGTGCCCCCCCCCGCGCCTAAAAAAATCAAATGCCTAAATTGAATCTGAACAGGGGATGGCTTTTTTCCGGGGTGTGTGTGTTAAAGAACGTATAAGTACACATAAAAATTTCTTGGTTTAGATTGGAGATTAGTACTAAAACAATCAGTTATAATTGACAAATGAATTTTCCCATGCAAACCAACTGCAGACTATACACATGAATTTGTATAGAATGTATATTAGAACTACATGTAGATAGACAATTCACAATTATAGCTTATGAACAGCAGTTATAATACTTTACCCCCCCCCCCTTTTCAGCCGCGCAAATACCAAATAACTTCTCTTTCCATGCACTTGTGATATTTTCCCTGACCAAAATGTGATCAGCACGGACTAAGTGTATCGACTGTACGGAGTAACGACAGTGTGATTACTATTGAGCTTTTATGGAGTTTATTTCTTTTTTGTGTTGCATATTTCAATAAATGGGAATAAAGGTGTATATCACTTGACTTGAGCATATTTCGAACCGATGCAGTAACCTTATTTCCAGGTATGGGTATGTTTACAGCGTTCGAGGCGTTTTTCAATATGCATCAATTGCATCTTTAGGACCTGCAAATCAAAGACGTAGGTTGTTTTGTTCCATTCAAATATATAATTTCAAAATATGTTTGCAGATTTTACTGCTTTTTTTTTCAAGTTTATTCTGCATAAATTTGCGCACTGTAAAAAACGTACACATGCGTCTAAATTTCTCTTCCAAACTTGCATTTTTTCCTTTTGATTCAAATCAATAATTATTCAGAAATATGATTATTATGTTGTTTGTTGTGGTTTTGAAATGTCTTGATCACCTAATGTGTTTCATGTTTTTACCATCGGAGATGTGCCCAAATCATACCCCAAACCAAAAAATCATTAAGTGTAACGACCGCATTGGGGTATATATCGACGTTACAAAGAGACAATGTATCTGAAAGAAATATGGCGGAATACGGCTATAGTTGGTATGAAACAAGTCGTACATAGATGAAAATGTTGCGTTTTTAAAATTCTGCAGCTTTAATTATTTGTTCGATAAAATGGTTTCACCAGGTTACTTATGGCTGTGGAATCTAAGTTTTGATAAAAATGTCATTTTTCGACCCCCATTTGACCCCCCGGGGCAAAATCAAAATACCGAAACCTTACTGCACATCTACATGACACCACCAACCATCTCCCAAAAGATGATTTGGTTGCTGAGTAAAATGTAGAAGGAGTTCAGGGAAGACGGCTTATAACATAAAAAACGTCATTTTTCGACCCCCATTTGACCCCCGGGGTAAAATCAAAATTCTGAAACCTTACTGCACATCTACATGACACCACCAACCATCTCCCAAAAGATGATTAGGCTGCTGAGTAAAATGTAGAAGGAGTTCAGGGAAGACGGGGCTTTTAGCATAAAAAACATCATTTTTCGACCCCCATTTGATCCCCCGGGGCAAAATCAAAATTACGAAACATAACACCACATCTACAAGACACCACCAACCAAAACCCAAAAGATGATTAAGCTACTGTGTAAAATGTAGGAGGAGTTCAGGGAAGAAAAGTGTGACAGACGGACGGACGGACATGAGTAACAACAATATACCCGAACTTTCTTTTAGAAAGTGCGGGTATAATTACATATATTGTACACAAGGTTTTTTTTTGTCACATTAGGCCTACCTGTTGCTAGCTTGGTGTTTACATCAAAAATCTTGGGTCCCGTATTGGTATCTCCTTTCCCACTATGTGTCTTGTCCATCGCCACACGTATAAACTCGGAACATGACCAGCATTTAACTATTAATTGGCCATTAACTCCCGCAGGTAAAACTCTCACCGCGTCCTCCAACAAAACATTTCTTGCGCAAACTGTACATTTCATATTTGTACAGAAAGTATGTAAATCAATAACAAAACGTGATGAGTTCAATGGTTTCAATTTGCCAGAAAAAAAGTTCATTTATATCATCAAATGCATCTTGAGATAGTTTCCCAACATCGGGAGGCTGTAAAGTGCTCTGATAAGAATGGTCAAGGTATAAAGCGCTGCCAGCAGCTGGTGTAAAAGAGTCATTTTGCAAAGAAATGGACTTCTGTGAATTACTTATTCGTTTCCTACGATGTTCCGTCATTGACTTCTTGGTGAAACGCCCCGTGCCATCTCAAGTACGAGTCATACTTGAAATTTTTACCGCTTCACCGTTCCCAGTCTTCTGCTAGGAACGTCAATACCGCAAACTGGTCGAGCTGTCATTTATGTCGTAAAATACATTCAGCGATAAAATTGAAATTTATCACTTGCATATGATATGTACTACTAATATGCGTTTCTATAATGTTAATTCTGGATTTAGAAAAATAAAAACTAAAGACTGATACTACCTCACACGAACGACTACATGAAAATGCAAAGCTGCGCGAAAACATGCGCAAAGCGCGAAAACTCGAATTAGACTCGGTCTCGTTAAATGTTTTAAACATTTAGTACGTGTATCAGAGATTTTTACTTAGTACTATATCTGCCAAAATTCAAAATACCAGATCCCAAAAATAATTCGGTGTGGGAATTACCAACATTTTTGGGTAAAGGAAAGTTTAAATTGTTAAAATAATTCTTTTATTACTTCATACATAATAAAATAACTAAACTGAGAATAGAATTTCATTTTTTTGAATTTGTTTTGCTTTTTTTTGATTTCTAAAGGATCAAGCAAAGGAATGGAGCCAGATATGGCTTGCTGTATCATCCAGAAAATGGAAGACAAGGGTCATGAAATTGGAACACTACATGCCGACAACGATACAACAACGCAGTCCAGATTACCTTCTACAATCATCAAGAAAAATGACAAATCGCACGTCAAAAAAAATCTGGCTTCCTCTCTCTACAGTCTTTCCAAAAAACATAAACAGCTCAAGTCTACAGGAGTAATTCCGTACATTGTAAGATGTTTTATGTACACCATTTCCAAACATCAGGGCTTCAAGGAAACTCTGGGAGCTGAGTTGGCAACAGTTGTTCCTCACATATTTGGAGACCACAATCAGTGTTCCTCATCATGGTGTACTTATAACAAGGACCCAACCAAGTTCAGGTACTGTTGTATTAACTTAAAACAACATGGTTTTATTGTGAGGTAATTGAAAATTTGCGTTGGGAGGGGGGATAATATTGTTTGCCCTGTCTGTCCATGTACATGTATCTGTCTTGTCTTTTTGCATGCAAAAACTTGAACCTTGCCCATAATTTTTAATTGGTTGGTGCTCATTATATCACATGTATACTTCTTGTGACAAGACTATCATATTTGACCTTGACCTTTGATTTTTACCCAGTTTTGCAAAACTTTCCCTGACTTTTACCTTAGCCATAAGTTGAACAGTTAGTGCTAGAGCTTTCATACTTCACATGTTTATTATTGTTTGAGGTTAACTGTAAAGTTTTACGTTACGTCACGATCTATTTGACATCTGCGTTCAAGGTAAATAGTACACGCCTCCTAACCGCAATCTTTATGACTGGAACTTTCTTCTTATCCCTGATTGGTTGCTCGTGCAACGGACTATTTCCGTGTTAATGTTGATAATATGAGTTGACCAATCACATGATTTGTTTTCTCTGGATGCATCAGGCGAAAAAGATTGTGACTTAAGGTAAAACTTTACAGTTAACTGTAAACAATAACAACCCTTGTGAGAAGACCTTTTTGGATACCAACAACATTGAACCTTTGACCTTGACTTTTGAGTTTGACCCACTTTTGAAAACTTTAACCTTGGCCATACCTTTTGAATACTTGTTTTAGGGCTTTCATATTTCACATTTTGTATTTCTTTTGAGAAGGCTTTTCCTAGAGCACCATTAATTTTGACCATTAGATTTTGATGTTTGACTATTTTGTAACCATTTCCATATCTTTTCAATGGTTGCCTCTAGGGCTTTCATATTTCACAGACATATTACTTCAAACAAGATTCTTAATTTGGATACCAACGTTAACATATTTCATTTGCTTTAGAGAAAGTTTGACCTTCTCTATAAGGTGCCATACAGGGGCATCATTGTTTCACAAACACATCTAATTTTTTTACTATCCATCAAATTTATCTGCACAGAAAAGGTGCATGTGAAATGATTGAATGAAACATGAAAATGAATTTTAGAATACACTGTAAAATGCAATAGATCTAAGATGAGTACTTATATGGTATGTGTTGCAGATACAAACATCTACCAGATGGAAAGGCACTTTCTGGGGACCATTTAAAAGAAGACCTGGAAAAACTGGCCAAAAGCTATATTGACAGAGCAGATAGACTTATGAACCTTGGCTCAACTCAAGCTAACGAAAGCTTTAACAACAGTGTGGCTAGCTTTGCTCCCAAAAACAGGTATATTGTAAGAAAGAAAAATGCTATTTTTCTATGTAAATAAAAAATTCAAGTATACTGTAGAACAAGTTATGCCACAAAAGTTTTCAAGAAAATTGTTTCTCACTTTAAATACTGTAAATTACTTATTTTTGGTGAGTACTTATCATCGCAAAATGGCTCTTCAACATCAAATCACAAGAATAATTACTCTCGAATGAATAGTCGATGAAGAGAATTTACATGGATAATAGCATCATAAATAATAAAAGCCAGTAATATTATTTAGTGGGTGATGCTTCTCGCGAAGTTATGTGATAATCAATTTCTCTCGTATAATTAGGAATCTACAGTACAGAACTGTTAAATAGGAGCACTGTATAAATGTAAATATTATGCATACATTATTGCATCTTTTGTTAAGGTTTTATGGTGGAACCAAATCTTTAAAAGCAAGAATATCCTCTGCTGTTATGCTGAAGAATGAAGGGAGTGGTTGGTTAAGTAAGGCAAGTATAAACATAAAAATACTGACATATTTTAGAGATATAAAATACCAAATTCTCTATCCTTGTATAAATATAAAATGTTCCCCATAAATTTCTTCCAGAAGGTAAAGTGCATGGACTAAAGAGGCTTCGCTGTAATTGAATGATACGTACAATGTACAAACTTGATGTGTGGAGAAGGAGTACTTACTACTTGTACTGCTATATCTTTTTGAAGTTACCTCTGTCAATAACATTTCATTTTTTACAGGTCAATGAGAATATTTTGCTTTCTCCAGGGCAGATGACTAAATTACATGGTTTACGACGAGACAAAATCAGAAAAAGGGTTAGAGATATGAAGCGTACAGTGGCGTTTAAGAGAAAGCGTATTTCACTCAAGGTATTTAAAAATTCAGTCTATTTGTTAAAATGTTAAAACAGCTCTGCCTTTCATTTTGAATGTAAGCTAACTTAAAACAAAGGTTTTTATATACTAGTATTAATAATTATGACTCTCAGATGCACATACACAACCCATACACAACCTCACCCCTCACCACCGTACAGAGAGAGAGGGGGGGGCACCGCTTAAATACAGCTGTTTAAATGTTAGTTTTTAATTTTACTTTTTAAAGAATAAAAATGTGCGCTGTGATCGAAGAGAAGCTGTGAAGGAGGGAGATACATATGGCAATGAAATTGAACTCCAAGAAGATGCTGATATTGAAACTATTTTATCAAAGATAAAGCTCAGTGGAGAGGAAACTGTAGTTGTGTTTGATTTAGAAACAACAGGTAGAATAGTTTTTGAATAGTTTGAAAATTGTGCGACATTTGAATTCAACTTTAGAACCTGAAGATATGGATTTTGGCATTTATTAGGTCACCTTCAGGTAAAACCTATTGCTAATCGTCGTCCGTCGTGTGAGAGAGAACATTTTAGCTTCTGTCTCTGAAACCACTCAACCAATTTCAATCAAATTTCATATACAGCATCTATTGGAACATTTAAAATTAATGAAATCTTTAAAAATCTTCTTCCTTGTTATCATGCAAACTGTTAGCATGAATGTAATGACCATTGTAATAAAAATTGTTAAAAACTGTAATAGAAAATGGATGTAATCCTGGGTATTAAATAAATATGACTAAGAAACACGATACATAGTTATGATGAAAGAGTGACTATTCAAAATTGTGTGTGAAAAGGTTCTACAAAAAAATCTTTTTCATCATAAATTATATTGTGAAAATGCATTATTTTTTATTCTCTGCTCCTGGGTATTAAATTAACTAAATAAGTACATAACTTTTATGAAATTTAGCAAGAAAAAGTGCCTCTTCAAAATTGTGAATTATCATGGCTCCAAACAGTTTCCTTTTTGGTGGGGTGCACAACTGTTTATAAAGAGAGAGATCTACCTCTGGGTAATAAGTAAATAGAGTATGCTAAGTTTATAATTTATGGTGCCCTTTCAAAATTGTGAATTTTATGTGTTTAAAACAGTCTGTTTATCATGCAATAGTGAGTACATATGAAAAGTGATTTTTACAATGAAATCTAATAAATTTTGTCACACTGTTTTACCCTTGTGTGACTGTCTGTATATGTCTGTCCAATAAATTTTCTCACAGTTTTCTCAGCAACTTTTCTATCTAGAGGTTTGAAATTTAAGCACACTCTTTGATTTGGCATGTCATATGGTGAACAGGGATTACTTTCAGTACAACAGTATGTCAACTTCCTGTTTATATGTGCATCTATCAGTTCCAAATTTCCTTCACAATTTTCTCAACAACTACCACTGAAAGAAGCTTGAAATTTAAGGACACTCTTTTGTTAAGACTTCCTTTTTAGTGGGATTCATTTTTATTTCACAAATTAGACATCATATTCCTGTTTATCCGTGCATCTGTCTGCAAATTCATATCACAGTGGGGGTTTTACTTGTGAGATTGGCTCAGACTTTTTGATTATTTCCTGAATATGATGTAGGGCTTTCTGTCCATCTGAAAACTTTATGTGTTAAAAATGCATCATATGTGTATATAGAATTTTACATTTATATACATTTTATGCCAAAGAAGATGTTAAAATTGTAAGGTTCTATACATGTACTGTTTGCCTGTCAACATCTTTTTAAATGTCCTATTTATTTCTGTTATAGGTTTACCAAGGCGATCTGACATAAGGGCAAGGATCAGCTGTTTGTAAATAATAACGGCCGTCACTTTTGAAATTGAAATAAACAAGAGTATAATTTTTTTTATGATTCATAAAGTTGTATTTATAATTTTGTAATATGAAAGAGAAACAATAAACAATTAAATCTTTTTATTTTAAGAAATAAAATTATTATTACCGAATTTGTATAAAATTGTCCAACTTTTGCGCATGCTTATAAGAGATTTTCCAACCTATGTGTCAAAAATGCAATTTTTAAAAATACCTTTTATTAACACATTTTTATATACAACTATTCTAAAAGATGGATGTTTACCTTACAATTCTTATATATATATGCTTATCAGATCCCGAGAAAAACAGCTTTGAAATTGAATAACGGACGTTACGAGTGTCGGTCAACATGATGGGTTAACTTCAAACATTGAAATTAATGTAATTGTATTAAAAATACACGAATATTTTATATTTAGCTTTAACTTTTAAGCATACTCAACGGATTCTTTTCAATGACGTTTGTGTAAGAGGATTAAAATAATAAATTTTCACACATTTATCGAAGGTGCACAGGTGTCGGTCAAATTCGTATCGTCCGTAATTTGGGTCGTAAAATGGCTTTTACATGCGGAATATAGAATCACTTCGGTTTTTTCTACTAGTTTTACCACACATTTGCAGTAAACGTCATGAAAAGCGACCGTGATACGTAAAATGGAGGCAAAGTGGGTGAGTTTGTATTGTCGGTCAATAACTTCTTAGTAGATAACAGACGTCACGCTAATTACTGAATTAGATTCATATAAAATTTAATGATAAAATGGACAAGCCATGTTCTCCAATGTGTTAAAATCTATAATAGTTACTGTTTGACACAAAAGTTTAAGTATTTTTCAAGAACTATTACGATCATAGAGGTCATTTGGTGTTCGGCAGTTAAATTTTGACTGACATAAAATATACGGATGCGACAAGTTGACACATAACAATGTCAAACCATAACTGCTGAAGCACAGTGATTCGATTATGTTACGTAGAAATTTTGTGGACATATTTTTTTTTCAATAAGATAGAGAGAAAATATAATATTTACCAATGCTTATCTGTTGAAGTCGCATTTTTTTCCTGTCTTCGTACATTATTAACATAACAATATTTGGCTGTTACATGTTGACAAGAAATTGAAAAACGGATATGACATGTTGACACCTTTTCTGGTCAAATAATAACTTCTATACGCAGTATGATAATATGATCATGAAATGTGGAGTATTTGTTTATATTTTAAGGTAATTAGCAGAAGTATATACTTTAAACTAAATATCAGATTCTAAATCTATCTATTTTTAATATCATATGAGGAAAAATAATCTCATGATTGGATGTTACAAGTTGACATGTTATATTGATTGGATGTGACACATTGACTCTTTTGTCTAATACAATTTTCAAATGATCTTGAAGGAATTTTCTGACACACACGTTGTACATTATTTTTTCTAAAAAGTAAAAACTAAATAAAAAGCAGTTCAGTATTTTTTCATGAATTCATAAGATATAATTTTGAAAATATTATTCTTTTAATTTACAATCATACAGAGTCTAAGAAAGAGAAAATCAAAAAACATTGAGCCTTTAAAAGAAAAGACTACCAATGCAGAGACAGAGCTAAAAGGTACAAATTCATTAACTGCATATATCTTTTTCTACAATATTGTAAACTGTACACACATAATTTTTGACTTGCTTGAGAAAATAAATCCAGTTACACACTTGTTAGTGAAAAAAACTGAAAATTAATCAAGTTCCATTTGAAATAAAATGCACATGTGTATTGAAACATATCTCGTATCAGGTATAGAGAACATTTAAAGAAAGATAGTAAGAAATATAAAGAGTACCAAGAAAAAGAAAGAGAAAGAAAGAAGTTAGCATGGAGGAAAAGAACAGAGGAAAAGAAAGAAGCAGATCGCACTAAAGCTAGAGAGAGACAAAAGAGGTTATTTTTTTCTTCAAATATACAATTCTGTAAATGAAAACAGATGAAATTAATCAGCTGGATATTCATAAAAAGTTTTATTATGTACTTGTTAAATATTGAAAATTTGAAGTTGCATTGGGAAATGACATTTTCAAATTGAAATGAAGAACAAAGGATTTTCTGTTAATTCGCAGGTTTCGGGAACGCCAGAAGGAGATGGGAATAAAAACTATGTCCAATACCACATCAACAAAAGTCCTGACTAGAACTGAAAGGGAAAAACAACGAATGTATTGGCGCTTAAAGAAAAGGGAATCAAGAGAAAGACAAAACAGTCAAAAAAAGAGAAGATTAAAAGAAAGAGACCGCGATTATCGTCAAAAAAAAAAGAGAAACCCAGAATCAGGACCAAAGAGGAGAAAACAACACCACATACCGAAGGATAAAGAGCACTATGCAGACATGGTAGAAAATATATTGGAGAATGCAACTCCTAAAAAGAAAGAAGCTCTGGCAAAGAGAAATTTATTTGCAAACAGTCCACTCTCAAGTAAAAAATTAAAATTAATGGATCATTCATTCCATGTAATCAAGAAGATTGTCAGAGAAAACAAGAAAGTGAAAAAAACGATCCTGCATAACCTCTCATTTCTTAAGAAATACAGACTGAACAGATTATTATCGAAATACATAGGAGTCAAAGAATCTGAATTTACTAGGAGAGAGAAAGACTTGCAAGAGAGGAAAAGAAGATCTGATGCAGTTTCAAATAGTGCAAAAAGAAGGATTTAACACTTTTACACAAGACCTGATATCTCTACAAATTTACCAACATCTAAGAGAATCAAGAAAGATTTGAGCGAAAGAAGAATTCTGGACAGGCCAATCAAACAAACTTTCGCCGAGTTTAAAGAGCTGAACCCCGCAGCACAACCAGTAAGTTTGTAAACTTTTAAACGTAACAAGCCAAGAAATGTTGAATCAACCAGAAAACAGACATGGTATGGATGTCTTTGCGAAGTATGTACAAATGTTGAGCAGAAGTTGAGATCTCTTAGACAATTTGCTGCAAAGAATGGATCAAACATCAGTATAAAAGACAAGTATGAAGCAGTCTCTTTAACATTATGTGGTAAAGGTTCCAACACATTCCATGACTACAGATGCTTAAAAAGAGAATGTGGGGAATGTGGTGTTTTTTCAGTATTTTGAAAATCTTGCAAAAAATACTACCCAAGAATCTGCAAGATATACAAAATGGGAGCGAGTTAAGAAACTGTACAAGGGAAAAGAAATCACGCAAAATTCAACCTGTTACCCACTGTGAATCCTTAACAAAAGTCATTACAGAGTTGTCGGAAGAACTACAAAGCCTCTCTGAACTTATTTTCATTGCTGCTTGGCAACAAAGTCAATTTTCAAATCTACAAAATAAAGTTCCAAAAGATTGGATAATTCTAAATATGGATTTTTCAGAGAATTACTCATATATAGCCCAACACGAAGTTCAGAGTGCACACTGGGGCCACCAACAGGCCACAGTTCACCCAACAGTGGCATTTTATCAATGCCAGGATTACAACTGTGAGGAAACAGTAATTGAATCCCTTGTTTTCATTTCAAATGATTTGAACCACAATGCACATTCTGTGCAAAGATTTGTTATAGAAGCTGAAAAACATCTTACAAGGAATCGGGGACTTACGATTAAAAAGATGATCCAAATGACCGATGGCTGTGCAGCACAATAGAAATCAAAGACCCCATTTACGGACATCTCGTATAGTTTGGAAGACTTTGGACACCCTACAGAACGCCACTTTTATGGCTCTAGACATGGAAAGGGTCCCTCTGATTGGGCAGGTGCTGTAGTTAAAAGTGCTGCAAGGAGAGCCGTAAATGGACAGAATATAGTCATAAATAATGCAAAAGATCTTTACCAATTTGCTTGTGAGAAGCTCACCAAAGATGAGAAACATTCGAAAAGAACCATCTTCTATGTGGATGACATAAACCACAATAGACCAGAAAGAAGCCAATCAAAGACTTTAATGGGTACGCGTAAACTACAGTGTGTCAGAAGCATTGAAAGAAACAAAATAGCTACAAGAAACTTGAGTTGTTTTTGTGACAACTGTGTGAATGATGGTACAAACTGTATAAACAAAGATTATGTTGGTCCTTGGATAATCCAAAGTATGCAGCAAGTAGGGTAAGTTTGTTTTCAAAGATTAAATATTCAAAACAGCTAATGTGAAAAACTGTTTTATAATCATTTTATATGCTTTAACGTTGCCACGTTGAAACCTTTTTTATGTTGGAATCCCAAACTATGAAATTCTGCTTTTAGTGAAGGGCGATTTAGACACAGAAACATAAACAGAATAGGGAGAACAAGAAGAGGAAGAGGAGAGGGACATTGCGCCAGAACCAGAAATGAAGAACCAGATTTAGGAGACATCAATAGGGATGCAGAAATAGGGATCCAGAATCAGGGGACTGCTCCTAGGGTCAGAGTAGTTGGTCCACAGGTGAGGGGAAGTGGTCTTAGGGTCAGAGGAGGTGGTTTCAGGGTCAGAGGAGGTGGTCCCAGGGTCAGGGGAGGTGATCCCACAGTCAGGAGAGGTGGGCCTAGGGTCAGAGGAGGTGCTCCAAGACTCAGGGGAGGTATACAAAGGCAAAGAGCAAGTTCTTCAGAAGGTATCTCTACTGTTCAGAATGCATAATATATGTGTAATGAAATTCTCAAATCAGATGTGATTTTGTTTTGTTTTGTTTTTTAAATAGAATTTTATTCATTTGTGTTTTGTTTCAGTTTTGATAGCATTATAATTCTTTTTTTTAGCTCACCTGAGCCGAAGGCTCAACTGAGCTTTTCTGATCAAAATTTGTCCGTTGTCGTTGTAGTCGTTGTCGTTGTTGTCGTCGTCGTCATAAACTTTTCACATTTTCATCTTCTTCTCAAGAACCACTCGGCCAATTTCAACCAAACTTGCCACAAAGTATCCTTGGGTGAAGGGAATTCACGTTTGTTCAAATGAAGGGCCACGCCCTTTTCCAAGGGGAGATAATCATGAATTAGAGAAAAATTAGTGGCATTTTAAAAAAATCTTCTTAAGAACCACTGGGCTAGGAAAGATGAAACTCATGTGGAATCATCCTCAGGTAGTGTAGAATCAAGTTTGTTCAAAACATGACCCCCGGGGTAGGGTGGGACCAAAATGGCGGATCAAAGTTTTACATAGGAATATATAGGAAAAATCTTTAAAAATCTTCTTCTCAAGAACCACTGGGCCAGGAAAGATGAAACTAATGTGGAAACATCCCCAGGTAGTGTAGATTCAAGTTTGTTCAAATCATGACCCCCGGGGGTAGGGTGGGGCCAAAATGGCCGATCAAAGTTTTACATAGGAATATATTGGAAAAATCTTCTCAAGAACCATTGAGACAGGAAAGATGAAACCCCTGTGGAATCATCCTCAGGTAGTGTAGATTCAAGTTTGTTCAAATCATGACCCCCGGGGGTAGGGTGGGGCAAAATGGCCGATAAAAGTTTTACATAGGAATATAGAGGAAAACCTTTTAAAATCTTCTTTTCAGGTACTTCAAAGCCATGCTTAGTGATATTTTTAGGGAATCATCCTCAGGTAGTGTTCAAATCATTACCCCCTGGGGGGTTAAAATTCAAGCCCCCCCCCCCCCCCCCCCTCAGTAAACTTTCAGTTCTGATCTGATATGTGCTTTTTCCTAGCCAATTGCTCAGGTGAGCGATATGGCTCCTGGGCCTCTTGTTAAATTTGTTTTGCAGAGTCAAATGATAGTAGCCAGATAATGTTTGAAGAAAATGAGCTTGAAGGAGACATGTATGTGTCAAAATCTATTAAGCGGTATCTTTTCAAATTTATTAAAAAAATATGCAAAATTTCAAACAAAGTGAAAAATAAAATCTTTTTTTTTGTGTATTGCAGCTCAGCAGATGGATTGGACATAAGTGCACTTTTGATGCTACTGTAAGTAAAGTTATCATAAAAATGCTTGATTTGTACAGAACGGGGAAAAAATTTTTGAAAATTTTAAATATTTATATTTAGGGATATGCCAGAGCAATTGGAATTTGAGAAGGAGAAGAGTGTTAGAAAAAGAGATGCGACTGCACTTTCAGAAGAGCTGGATGCAGAAAGACGGAAGGAGGTTGTGATATTGGAGGAGTCTGATGCAATAACAAGGGCAGTGGACCCACTAATGGAGGAGGTGTATGCAGTTACAAGGGAGGAGGACAAACATAAAGGAAATGGATGCAGTAAGAGACAAGAATGCCCTTTTAGAAGAGATGGATGCAGGAACAAGGGCTGCTGAGGACACACTTACAGAGGAGGTGTATGCAGTTACAAGGGAGGAGGACAAACATATAAAGGAGATAGATGCAGTAAGAGACAAGAATGCCCTTTTAGAAGAGGTGGATGTAGTAACAAGGAAGGAAGATAGAATAACAGAGGAGCTGGATGCAGTAACAAGGGCTGCTGAGGACAAACATATAGAGGAGGTGTATGCAGTGACAAGGGAGGAGGACAGACATATAAAGGAGATGGATGCAGTATGAGACAAGAAATGCCCTTTTAGAAGAGGTGGATGCAGTAACAAGGGCTGCTGAGGACCCACTTACAGAGAAGGTGTATGCAGTGACAAGGGAGGAGGACAGACATATAAAGGAGATTGATGCAGTAAGAGACAAGAATGCCCTTTTAGAAGAGGTGGATGCAGTTACAAGGGCTGCCGAGGACACACTTACAGAGGAGGTGTATGCAGTTACAAGGGAGGAGGACAAACATATAAAGAAGATGGATGCAGTAAGAGACAAGAATGCTCTTTTAGAAGAGGTGGCTGTAGTAACAAGGAAGGAAGATACAATAACAGAGGAGCTGGATGCAGTAACAAGGGCTGCTGAGGACACACTTATAGAGGAGGTGTTTGCAGTGACAAGGGAGGAGGACAGACATATAAAGGAGATGGATGCAGTAAGAGACAAGAATGCCCTTTTAGAAGAGGTGGATACAGTAACAAGGGCTGCTGAGGACCCACTTACAGAGAAGGTGTATGCAGTGACAAGGGAGGAGGACAGACATATAAAGGAGATTGATGCAGTAAGAGACAAGAATGCCCTTTTAGAAGAGGTGGATGCAGTTACAAGGGCTGCCGAGGACACACTTACAGAGGAGAGTATGCAGTTACAAGGGAGGAGGACAAACATATAAAGAAGATGGATGCAGTAAGAGACAAGAATGCCCTTTTGGAAGAGGTTGGATGTAGTAACAAGGATGGATGATACAATAACAGAGGAGCTGAATGCAGTAACAAGGGCTGCTGAGGACACACTTACAGAGGAGGTGTTTGCAGTTACAAGGGAGGACAAACATATAAACGAGATGGATGCAGTAAGAGACAGGAATGCCCTTATAGAAGAGGTGGATGTAGTAACAAGGAAGGAAGATACAATAACAGAGGAGCTGGATGCAGTAACAAGGGCTGCTGAGGACACACTTACAGAGGAGGTGTATGCAGTTACAAGGGAGGAGGACAAACAGATAAACGAAATGGGTGCAGTAAGAGACAAGAATGCCCTTTTAGAAGAGGTGGATGTAGTAACAAGGAAGGAAGATACAATAACAGAGGAGCTGGATGCAGTAACAAGGGCTGCCGAGGACACACTTACAGAGGAGGTGTATGCAGTGACAAGGGAGGAGGACAAACACACAGAAGAGACAGATGCTTTGACAGAGGAGGCTACTTCTCAGCAGGATTTGGAAGTTAAACTTCTCAGCAGGATTTGGAAGTTAAACTTCATATTCTTGTCTTTTGAATGCTATTTAATATTGATTATACATGGTTGTAGAAAGTTATTTAACCCATCAATGTAATTTTTTAAAAGATTTTCTACAGGGACTTATGTTTTAATTAAACACGGAACCCAACTTTTCCCAGCAGTTGTAAGTTAATGTTAATAGTTAAAAGGAGTGAGAGATGGATCAAACAAGATATTGTTTACGATGTTGAGAGAAGTGATGTTCTTGTAAAACTGGCAGATCCCGTGGAAGAAAAAAAAGAGGCCGAAGAAGTTTTTTTTACATTTTGAAGGTATGTATGAAAATTCAAATCCCTAAATTAAAACACCATTTCCTACAATTTTGCTCTTTTTGATTATAATAAAACTCATTTATTTTCTTTTCAGATGCTATGCTACCAGCTCCTTATGATTTTCTTGGCTGATTGCCTGTTATTATTTGACCATTGTCAAAATTTAAATCTGTGCTGATACAAGATTTTTTTCTTATTATTTTGTTAAAGATAAAATTTTATTAGTAAACTTCAGTTGTATATTAATGAAGAACAAATAATAAAATTACTAAATAAAAATTACAAAGCTGATGAGAGTTAAAATATCCTTACCACGAAAAACTGTGAGGGATGTTATAATGTAACATCCGTCACAGCGCTTAAAATTCATGGAAATACTTTCAGTAGTTTTCATTAGTATTAGCAGAATGTTTGAATGGAGTTGTATTTGACAAATTAACTTCATTGCATGTATAAAGTCGTGTGTATTCTTAACAAAACTTACGAAATGCGTTAAAAAGCGTCGTCAATGTAACCTCCGTAACTACCTTACTTTAGTTTGTCAATTTGCAACATCCATTTCTGAATTGTATGTCAAAAAGTCAAATATAACATCCGTTTATTATAAAGGATAAAAAATTCTTCAAAAAAGAACTAATGTATCCTGTTCTGCTTTTTAATGAAAAACTAGTGTTATTTCCTCATTTAGTGAAAAAAAAACTCACGGTAAACATGATTTCTGTGCAGAAAAACGATTGAAAATGCTATAGTAGGAAAAATTGATGTCACCTCCGTCACGATTAATTGTGCCTTATTAATTTTACAGATAGGTCATAGAAATTTGTCTACTTCGTCCCAAGTAAAAGTGTGGTCAGGTCCATGCATATGATGGTCTTTTTTGGGGTCTCTGTAATGCGAAATAACTTAAAAATTCACATTATATGTGTCAACATAACGCCCATCACTTTTTGATCACCTATATTTGGATGCGATTTTCTTAAAAAATAAGGATGCAACTATCTTTTCTTATTAAATTCATGAAAGAAGGTGTAAATATAAATGTATTTAATTAGAAAAAATGTAAAAAAATATTGACACAATTTTTTTCACTGTGACGGTCGTTATTATTTACAAATAGCTGATCCTTGCCCATAACACAGTTGGCTGCTTTTGATGGTGAAGAACTATTCAACAGTTATATAATACCAAGCCATAACATTTCTCCAACAGTTTCCTCCCTTACAGGATTGTCTTTCGATTTTCACACGAATCAGATGTACCATCATGGGACACCAGTAAAGAGTGAAGATCTTTATACTGCAATGCGGGACTTCATTGATTACATCAATAAGAAACAAAAGCCAATCCTCTTTGGGCACAACATTGCAGCATATATGATGTTCCTGTTTTGCTGAAGAAATTACAGGAAACCCACCTGCTACCAGAATTTTTAAAGCAAATCACAGGTTGTATTGATACCCTTAAATTATCTCGAGGACAGTTTGACAAAAATGTTATTGGTAATTACAAACAGCAGAATCTTGTATCTAAGATACTTGGTGAAGATTATGATGCACATGATGCAAGTGCTGATGTTAAGAGCCGTTACAAACTTCTTGGGAAGCTTGATTTTTCAGAAAAGGACATCTTCCCGTTCAATGTGTTAGTATTAACAGAATCTCTTACTCCTCTGATTAGAGCTTCAAGCATAACGAAGCCAACAGCGAGGCGATTAGTGCAATGCGGACTTTGTCAAAGACATTTGCAGTTGGCTTTTAACAGGGGAGGTGAAACTAGACTGAATTTTGTGTTGAAAGAACATGGTTTCAAAGCAAGAACAGTTAACGCAATCACAAGATTTTTCTCAAGCAAAGAAGAATAATGTATTCACAGTTTATACATGTATGCTGTGTAACTGTATTTATTTGTTCATGTTTGTTGTACTGTTGGTGTGTTTTTGGTAATTGGCCGCTCCACATGTACATGGTTTTTATATTATAAAAGTACATTTGTCATTTACAAATATAAGGGAGTGTTTTTCGGGGGTGGTAATTGGCCGCTCCACATGTACACTGTTTTTATACTATAAAACTTTATTTGTCATTTACAAATATAAGGGAGTGTTTTTCGGGGGCGGTAATTGGCCGCTCCACATGTACATGGTTTTTATATTATAATAGTACATTTGTCATTTATAAATATAAGGGAGTGTTTTTTCGGGGGTGATAATTGGCCGCTCCGCATGTACACAGTTTTTATACTATAAAACTTTATTTGTCATATACAAATATAAGACACTATTTTTCGCACATTTGTACACATATAAAAGATCATGTGAAATTTACAGGTTAAAGGGAGTGTTTTTAGGGGGGGGGGGGCAGTAACTGGCTGCTCCACATGTACACTGTTTTTGTTTTGGTTAATGTTCATGTCTTATGTGCTTTGTGAGTATTGTGTCAGATGCTGTGCTGCTGTTTGCATATGCTAAATTCTGTGCCTTTTGATAAAAATATAATTCACTAACTTTTTTTGATAAATTCTTATAATTGAAAAATGATCTTAAGGATAATTCTTTAAATAATAATAAACTATTTTTTCCTAAATGTGTCTCTGTGTGCACTTTTTTTTAAGCGAGAATGTTCATTCTTAACAACATAATCTTTAGAACACACACACACCCTCTCTCACACACACAACACAGATAAAATTATTATCTCCCTTGATCATCCAAAGAGTAATATTGACCGACCATGTACCTATTGATTTAATAATGCACATATCTATTCTCTGAATAAAGCCATTCATTTATATTAAAATTCTAGAAAGTTTATTGGAGAATCTGGTCTTTATCCTATCATAGATAGCAAAAATAAAAAAAAATCGGAAAAGGGGGGGTTTAAATTTTTCTTTCATTCTCCCTTATATGCTAAGTAAGTGACCATGAAACTTTTACATGTTACAGAGAACACCTTTATTTTGATACATGGGGAAAAAAATCAAAATTCATTGAGCCATTTTTTAAGGGTGGTCACATATTTAGCAAATTAAGCATTTAAAACATGCTGTTTTGAGGAACACTCGTGAGATAATTTTTCATGATTTTTTAAAATTGCCAAGTAGAAATGCCTGATATCTCTATAATATTAAAATTTACATTCAAACTTAAAATTATTGTTTATAAAGTGCATAAAATTCCATAGATTTAATTTCTAAATCACTGAAAAATGACTTTTACTTAAATATTTTCAATTCGAGAAAAGGGGGTAATTCAAACCATATTATCTCCCTTGAATAGCAAGAAATTGACCATGAAATTAATATATATTGTAGAGGACGTCTTAATGTTGATATATGAAAAAAAAAAAATTATTGAGTAATTTTTTTTCGATGCAGCATTCCGGTTCCTACTTAATACTGAAAGTCAAATACCTTTCTCCATCGTTTTTTGACTTAAATTCAGTTCACAGACATTTTTTTGTTTTTGTCATCTTACTATGCCATCTCTTTTTGTCGGAGAAAATGTATAATGCATCTTCAGTTGTAAAATTGTCTCCAGAACTCTGTGTAGAGCCAGGTTTTCACTTTGAGACATAGCATGAATAGCCTGCTCCTCACCCACGTTGCTAAAATTCGACTCAGTCATACGTGCTACAGGTAAAAGCGTGTTCGAAACTGGTTGATTGCTCGTCGCTGACCACTTCACGCCTGACCAGCACCTTATATATCGTGACCTAACAACTACTTTTCATTATACTTGCGCATGCCGAAATAGTTCAAACAATGCAACTAATAGAAATTAATGTCTTTTAAGTAAGAAAAAGAACTGATAACTTTTTAAAGTTCCCTTGAATATACTTAAAATAACTGAATCAAATTACGTTGAACAATTATTTTTTTATTTTATTTGAACAAGCTTTTATAGACGTCAAATATATACTGCGATATTCACTTCCGGTTTAGTGGCATGGAGTCAAGGATGAACTGTCAAAGTGGAAACAACAAAGCATTGATGTAACCATCAATTGTCGCCTGGGAAATACGGAAATGAGTCTTGATCATCAAACCGTTTCAATATGTATGAAACAGGCATTCGTCAAAATGATGGAGACGATAATCGAGAATATTTTTTAAAACTTCGAGTCGGATGAAAATCAAACAAAAACGATACCCTTTTAAACTTTAATAATTCCTCAATTAAATGTTGGGCGCATAAAATAAAAGAAATTGAAACCAGACACATGCAATCACCTATATTCAAATGAATGTATTTCACTATAATTAAGAATATAAAACGCAAATTGTGTTTTGTACGTTTTTATGCGACTTCGATGTTCTATACCAGAAGTCTCTGTCGAGACTGAAGCTCTACTGGTTTGTACTTATAGCAAAGAAAGAGAAAAGTGCTTAAGTTGAGAATTGAAACATTACAACAGCAATAAATGGAATATTGATCCCTGATGAAGTCTTTTTATGTTCTTAGTGTAGTCTACTTGCATGCCACATTAAATTATAATCAGACTAAAATTGTATTTGGAGTAGCATTTTGAGAGTATTTAACAGAAATTTCTATTTTTAGTAACAAAGGCAATAATGTTCATCAAACATTAGTCAGTCAAAAACCAAAACATAGAATTACGTATCTTAGTGTAGTCTTCTTGTGTACAAAGTTATACTGAAATCAGACCAAAACTGTAGGAGAAGTAGCATATTGAGAGTATTTAACAGAAATTTCTGTTTTTAGTTACCACGGCAATATCGTTCATCGAAATAAAAAAAACCGATACACAGAATTATGTATCTTAGTGTAGTCTACTTGTGTGCCAAGTTTTATTGAAATCAGACCAAAACTGTAGGAGGAGTAGCATTTTGAAAGAATTTCACAGAATTTTCTATTTTTAGTAACAACGGCAACACCGTTCATTGAAATCAAAAACTGATACACAGAATTATGTATCTTAGTGTAGTCTACTTGTGTGCCAAGTTATATTGAAATCAGACCAAAACTGTAGGAGGAGTAGCATTTTGAAAAATACAGACAGACGGACGCCGGACGCATTACTATCGCTTAAGCTCTTTTGGTCTCTGACCAGTAGAGCTAACAAGAGGCCCACGGGCCTTATAGGTCACCTGAGCATTCTGCAACAACTTTCCAATTATTGAATTTGATTCATGTTTTAAGCCAGATGCTATATGGCATTCACAATTTTGAAAGAGGCACCATTGATCATCATAACAATACACTTAGCAGTTGCTTAGCTTGGTTTATTGATTTAAATATGCCCAATAATAAGTTCATAGGATCTTCATGAACGTTTCATGAACATTTCATGAATAAAATTCATGAAAAATTCAAGGTAATTCATGAATTATTCATGATCACCTCGCAGGGGTACTGAATACCCATACGCAAGGTAGGGGGAAAAAATGCATTCCAACTAATCAGTAATATTCCGCAATAATCAGTAATGCCCCTAACACTGTGAAATAAACCCCTGACCCTAGGTCCACACAGTGCACAAATTTTAAAAAGGCACCGTTAAAATTGCCTATCAAAAAATAAATAAATGTTTTATAAATACAAAGGAGCAGATTTCAAACAATTAATTCATTTTCAGTATATAAGTAGAGCCCCACCCCCACCCCTGACCCTGGGGCCTTGAAATTCAAAATTTTGCAAGATTAGGGCCCTTGCTCATCATAACTATTTAGGTAGTTCATCTGCTTCATACCCAGAGACAGAGAAGAAAATTTTCAAAGATTTAATGTATATTCACTATATAATCAATAGAACCCCCCCCACACACACACACACCAGAACCCCTGACCCTGGGACCATAAAATTCACATTTTGGTAGAGGCACCCTTGCTCATCATAACTATGTACTTAGTTAGTTTATATAATACCTAGGAGCAGAGAAGAAGATTTCAAAGAATTTATGTATTTTTACTACATAATCAATAGAGCCCCACCCTAACACCAGAACCCCTGACCCTGGGACCATAAAATTCACAATTTTGGTAAAAGCACTCTTGCTCATCTTAACTATGCACTTCGTTAGTTTATTTAATACCTAGGAGCAGAGAAGAAGATTTTCAAAGAATTCATGTATTTTTACAATATAATCTATAGAGCCCCCCCCCCCCCCCCAACACCAGAAGCCTTGACCCAGGGACCATAAAATTATTCACAATTTTGGTAGAGGCACTCTTGCTCATCATAACTATGCACTTAGTTAGTTTATTTAATACCTAGGAGCATAGAAAAAGATTTTCAAAGAATGTGTGTATTTTCACTATATAATCAATAGAGCCCCACCCCCCCCCCCCCAATAACACCAGAACTCTTGGCCCTGGGGCCATAAAATTCACAATTTTGGTAGAGGCACTCATGCTCATCATAACTATGCACTTAGTTAATTTATATATATCTAGGAGCAGAGAAGAAGATTTTCAAAGAATTCATGTATTTTTACTATATAATCTATAGAGCCCCCCCTACCAAAACCCTTGACCCTGGGGCCATAAAATTCACAATTTTGATAGAGGCACTCATGCTCATCATAACTATGCACTTAGTTAATTTATTTAATATCTAGGAGCAGAGAAGAAGATTTTCAAAGAATTCATGTATTTTTACTATATAATCTATAAAGCCCCCCCCCCCCTACCAAAACCCCTGACCCTGGGGCCATAAAATTCACAATTTTTATAGAGGCACTCATGCTCATCATAACTATGCACTTAGTTAATTCATTTAATATCTAGGAGCAGAGAAGAAGATTTTCAAAGAATTCATGTATTTTTACTATATAATCTATAGAGCCCCCCCCCCTACCAAAACCCCTGACCCTGGGGCCATAAAATTCACAATTTTGATAAAGGCACTCTTGCTCATCATAACTATGCACTTAGTTAGTTTATTTAATACCCAGGGGCAGAGAAGAAGATTTTCAAAGAAATCATGTATTTTCACTGTATATAATCAAGAGAGCCCCGCCCTAACACCAGAACCCCTGACCCTGGGACCATAAAATTCACAATTTTGGTAGAAGCACTCCTGCTCATCATAACTAACTACTTAGTTGGTTTATTTAATACCCAGGAGTAGAGAAGAAGATTTTCAAAGAAATAATGCATTATCACTACCTACTTATTTAGCCCTGCCCTAGCACTAGAACCTCTGACCCAAGGGCCATGGATTTCACAATTTTGGTAGAGGACTCAATGCTGATTACAATCATGCAAACAGTTTGACTGCTTGATGTCCAGGAGTAAAGAAGAAGATTTTCAAAGATTGCATTAATTTTAGTGGTTTTGGCCCCACCCCTCAGGCCCCAGGGGGGCAGGGATCATGAAATTCACAATTTTTGTTCCCTCTCACCCGTAGATGCTTTGTGCCAAATTTGGTTGAAATTGGTTCAGTGGTTGCAGAGAAGAAGCTGAAAATGTTCAAAAGTTTACGAACGACGTACGACGTACGACGAACGACGACGGACGAAAACAGATAGCAATAGGTCACCTGAGTTTACTCAGGTGACCTAAAAAGGGACCTGTCGTTTTTTTTCGATTTTTAAGCGATAAAAACCAGAAGTCTCTGTTGAGACTGAAGCTCTACTGGTTTGTACTTATAGCAAAGGAAAAGTTCTTAAGCAGTTGGGAATTGAAACTTTACCACAGAAATAAAAAGAATAATGAGCCTTGATTAAGTCTCTTTATGTTCTTAGTGTAGTCTACTTACATGCCACATTATATTATAATCAGACTTAAACTGTATTTGGAGTAGCATTTTGAGAGTTTTAACAGAAATTTTTGTTTTTAGTTACCACGGAAACACGGTTCATCGAAATCAAAAACCGATACACAGAATTGTGTATCTTAGTGTAGTCTACTTGTATGCCAAGTTATATTGAAATCAGACCAAAACTGTAGGAGGAGTAGCATTTTGAAAGAATTTCACAGAAATTTCTATTTTTAGTAACAACGGCAACACCGTTCATTGAAATCAAAAACCGAGAAAGAGAATCATGTATCTTAGTGTAGTCTACTTGTGTGCCAAGTTATATTGAAATCAGACCAAAACTGTAGGAGGAGTAGCATTTTGAAAGAATTTCACAGAAATTTCTATTTTTAGTAACCACGGCAACACTGTTCATTGAAATCAAAAACCGATACACAGAATTGTGTATCGTAGTGTAGTCTACTTGTATGCCACGTTATAATGAAATCAGACCAAAACTGTAGGAGGAGTAGCATTTTGAAAGAATTTCACAGAAATTTCTATTTTTAGTAACCACGGCAACACCGTTCATTGAAATCAAAAACCGATAAACAGAATTATGTATCTTAGTGTAGTCTACTTGTGTGCCAAGTTATATTGAAATCAGACCAAAACTGTAGGAGGAGTAGCATTTTGAAAGAATTTCACAGAAATTTCTATTTTTAGTAACAACGGCAACACTGTTCATTGAAATCAAAAATCGATACACAGAATTATGTATCTAAGTGTAGTCTACTTGTGTGCCAAGTTATATTGAAATCAGACCAAAACTGTAGGAGGAGTAGCATTTTGAAAGAATTTCACAGAAAGTTCTATTTTTAGTAACCACGGCAACACCGTTCATTGAAATCAAAAACCAATACACAGAATCATGTATCTTAGTGTAGTCTACTTGTGTGCCAAGTTATATTGAAATCAGACCAAAACTGTAGGAGGAGTAGCATTTTGAAAGAATTTCACAGAAATTTCTATTTTTAGTAACAACGGCAACACCGTTCATTGAAATCAAAAACCGATACACAGAATCATGTATCTTAGTGTAGTCTACTTGTGTGCCAAGTTATATTGAAATCAAACCAAAACTGTAGGAGGAGTAGCATTTTGAAAGAATTTCACAGAAATTTCTATTTTTAGTAACAACGGCAACACCGTTCATTGAAATCAAAAACCGATACACAGAATTATGTATCTTAGTGTAGTCTACTTGTGTGCCAAGTTATATTGAAATCAAACCAAAACTGTAGGAGGAGTAGCATTTTGAAAGAATTTCACAGAAATTTCTATTTTTAGTAACAACCGCAACACCGTTCATCGAAATCAAAAACCGATACACAGAATTATGTATCTTAGTGTAGTCTACTTGTGTGCCAAGGTATATTGAAATCAGACCAAAACTGTAGGAGGAGTAGCATTTTTGAAAAATTGTTTACAGACAGACAGACAGACGGACGGACGAATTACTATCGCATAAGCTCTTCTGGTCTCTGACCAGTAGAGCTAAAAACTCATATATTTTTTATGATTAACTTTATGGAAGTAAATATATTATGTATCTCGTAATTTATAAAGGGGTTTATAAAGGGAAAGAACATTCTGATTAACAATCTTTTTAATGTTCAGAATATCTTTAATTCGGACCAACTTCTCCCACCTCATACAAAACTTATATGTATAGAGCAGCCCGGTCCTCCGGGCTGCAAAAAGGCCTATAGTCGTCAAGCAGATTGGATGTTTCAACTTGAGTAAATAAAACAAACGCTCTGGATACTGAATTAGTCGGGAATTTTTTCTGGCCAAGCCCAGATCTATTTGTTTAAGTGGGTCCCCCCAAAACACGATGCCATCCTGGTGTTTTTTACTAATAGGACGGGCAAATTTTTTCCGGATTTTTTTTTCGGGGGGGGGGGGGGGCGATAAAAACTTCAGACTCCTGTGCATATAGACAAAGAATTTCACATTTCATGTACCTACTGCAAGGTAATGGCTTTTGAAATATCTAACCCTTAGCATTAACTTCACAGTAAATATTTAAAGTACAAATGTAAACATGTTCAGTTATAAAAATTTAAATTATATACATATTGAATGTATTGCAATTCAAATGTGCCTACTACTAAACATTGAAGAAACTAAGAATGGCCTTTAATCTCAATAACATACACGTTATCAACAAAGATATGAACAAAAATACCTGAATAAATATTTCTAAATGTCAACATACCACAACTGATGTCTTATCCATGATTTCTGAATAACGGTGTTGGAAATATTCTTGATACAGATCTTTAAAAATACTAAATGCCTGTAGATGCTGGGTTAGATAAGATGTGGATCATATCCTCTCTAAAGTCATTGTTGTCTTCAGCTGATGGCATGAGTTGTTGGTTTTCCACCTGATTCAGGTCACCTACAGGATTTTCATCAGGAAGATGCTCACAGTTTACACAATCTTTCACTACCATGATTTGTACATAATGTTTGCTTTGATTCTGTGTCTCTTTCATGTCTCTGACAAGTAAATAAAAATCTAAATTGTCTAAGTTAAATCTATATCCTGGCTCAAAGTCAGCTTCATTTTCACCACTACCATCTGCTGGTGAACTAATAAAAATAATAACATCTCATTTCCCCATGTGCACTTTCTAACACAACCACAAATAGATCGCTGCTGCGGCCGATAATAAGGTAGATTGTGACTTAAAGCTGACATGAACTCTTAAAAAGGCATCAGTTTTCGTCTTTGTACGACTTACTAACGCCCTTGTCCGCCATATTTCTTCAATTCCGCCATATTTATCGAAGATTTTTGGCCACCTGTACCTGCTATATATAGCCTTGTAGAATTGTTTCACTTGAGTGATTTTCTAGCCTGGCTGTCGACATGTACACATCTCCGATAGCACAGTTTTTAGAAGTCCATAAACTGACCAAATACATGTTTGAAAAGTAAGAATTCAACCAAACAATAGAACTATACCGAGAATTAAATTATTTTTGAATGCATTTGCTGCAATATAGAAAATACACTTACACGGAATACATTCATGTACAGCAAAAATCCATGCAGGTCGAGAAAACGCGTCAAACGCAGTGATAAAACATTTACCTGAATATACTGCTATCGTTACAGGGATGTGCACATGTCGAAAGAATTATCCTATTTTACTTTTATTGAAAAATGCATCTCAGTAATCCATTGCTAACTCAACAGTAAAAGATGCTTGGACACACGTGGCCCATGCCGATCATTTTATTTGCTCAGGGAAAATATCAAAGGTTGAAAGCTCAGTAAAATGCAAGTGATTTTTTCAAAACTAAACATTACTCTTGTCTGTAAATGTTGCAAATAGAATTTATGATTACATGGTTTAACTTCATTAAATTTATAATAAAGCATGCATTATTACGAATCATTCACCTTTTGAAGATATTTTCCTGTGATAGGAGGGGGGGGGGTGTAATAAAACATGCATATTAACACTCTCATACAAATAATTTAAGGAAACGTCTGAAACATATTAATTTCTTTATGATTAATTATTATCAAATAAATACTGTGTATTGGCTTTATTAGACCTAATATAATTTGATTTAAAGTTATTTATAATTTTATGTACAATGAATGAAAACATACCCCACGCTCTCCCAAAAGTCGAAGTGCTGAAATTCCCAGAAAAAAAAAATAAATTAAGGAATCGTAATTTTCTTGTTATATGCAAATCTATGCACATTGTGTCCTAAATATCTGCAAAGTTTGACGAAATTGTGTGCAGCGGTTTATGAGGAATTGCGCTGACAAACTGCTCATCTTTATATTCAAGATATGGCCAAAATCTAAATGTAAAAGTGCGGAAATTCCCGAAAAAATAAAGAATTCGGAATTTCCTGGTGATGTGCAAATCTAGACAAACATTGACTCCTATAAATATTTCGAAAGTACGACAAAACTCTGTTCAGTGGTTTATAAGAAGTTGCGCTGACCAGAATTTAATGTAAATTAAATTAATAGACATAAATAATTAACGATTACTGGAAAAAGCAGATAGAATTAGAGAGCAACCCCCACCCCCGGGAGAATTCAACATTCTACCTACAATTAGCTTTTTAAAAATTCTCTTGTCTGTTGCCCAGGTTCAGGTTCGACTCGTACGGTTGAGCATAGGTGTCGGAACCGGGGGATAGTTTTTTTTTTTTTTTTTTTTTTTTTTTACAAATATTTGTGGGGTGTTGTTTGGTTTCTTTCTTTTTTTTTTAACCCCCGCCCCCCCCCCCCCCCCCCCCCCCCACACACACACTTTCCACAGACAAGTCGCAGTATAGGTTAACAAAGAGGAAAGTGTTGGTGTTTGGAGAAAAATTTTGTTACTGAAGTTCGAACCTACCTCCCCCCTTTCCCTACACGAAATATGATATTCGTGTTTTGGAAAAGGACATTTCCCCTTTTTTTAAGCTTCTCAGATTTTTTGAACGTATAAAAAAAAATTTTTGCACTTAGCCCCCCCCCCCCCCCCCCCCCCCCCCACACACACACACTTTCAATTTGCTTCCGATGCCAATGCGTTGAGAAGGTATTTGAGAAAGTTCCCAATGTACCCATTCCTGTGATGTATATTTCACGTTTATTATATCCCCCGCTTGAAAAGTGGGAGGGTATATAGTTATAGTTATGTCCGTCCGTCGGTCCGTTACGCTTTGGGGTACCCATCTCTTATCCGCAAATCCTCTTATAACACTTAGTGAAATTTACTAAAACTTTCACAGAATCTTAGGTTTATTACATATTACCATTGTGCACCTCCTATTTTACTTTTTGATCCGACACGTATTTTGGGTTTAGCGACAACAGCAAAATATGGACTTTGCCATTATAACCATATGGGAGGCGGGGGTATCATTTAGTGAGCTCATTGCTCACAATACCTCTAGTTTCTCTTTCAATTTGGCCGTTTGGGTTAACTTCTTGTCCAAATTTAAATTATTATTCAATTTATGAAGTTTCGACATCCCGCCTGCAAAAAAAAATCCTTGATCTGTCCTAAGGCTTAATAAATGGTACAGCAGAAAGTGCGTAGGATCTTATACCTATTATTGCCCTAAGGGATGGTTACAGAGTGAGAGAGAGAGAGGGAGAGAGAGAGTGAGTTAGTTCAATATACAAAAGAGTAAATAAAAATTATCCGTATTCAACCAGTGTCAAGAATCCCTACCCTAGCTTTTAAAATTATCTCCCAAATACTCCTACAGAAATTATTTTTATATATAAAAAAAAAAATAGCGAGACTATCAGGCAGGGATACTGAAATCTCGATAGAATCTCTATAACAACATAATTATAAAACATTTATACATTCCTCAAAATGCACATACTTTGTGGTCGGAGTGACACATTTAAAAAAAATTCAAAATTGAATTCGGCAGAGATGTCTGTCTTCCAAGAATATTTAGATAACGGTCATGTCAATTATTTTTGCCCGCCCCCCCCCCCCCCCGCCTAAAAATCAAATGCCTAGATGTCAATCTGAACAGGGGATGGCATTTCTTCCTGTGTTTGTCTGTTGAATAACGTATAGATCTATGTACACATAAAAAAAATTGTATTCTGGTTAACTGCTTTTAAGATTTGAAGTAAATAATTACCGTACATCAAATTACTTGGTTTAGATTTGAGATTAGTACTAAAATAATCAGTTATAATTGACAAATGGATTTTGCGACGCAAACCAACTGCAGACTGTATACATGACTTTGTATAGAATGTATATTAGAACTACATTTAGATAGACAATTCACAATCATAGCCTATGAACAGCAGTTATAATACACCCCCCCCCTTCAGCCGTGCAAATACCAAATAACTTATCTTTCCACTTGTGATATTTTCCCTGACCAAAATCTGATCAGCACGGACTAAGTGTATCGGCCTGCTAGTCTGTACGGAGTAATGACAGTGTGTTTACTTTTGAGCTTTTACGGAGTTCATTTCTTTTTTGTGATGCATATTTCAATAAATGGAATTCAGGGTGTATATCACTTGACTTGTGCACATCTTCGAACGGATGCAGTAACCTTATTACCAGGTATGGGTACGTTTATAGCGTTCGAGGCGTTTTCTCGATATTCACCAATTGCATAGGGGCTGCAAATCAAAGACGTTGGTTGTTTTGTTCCATTCAAATGATATAATTTCAAATGTGTCTGCAGATTTTACTGCTTTTTATTTCAAGTTTATTCTGCATAAATTGGCGCCCTGAAAAAAAACGTATGCGTGACGTGCATCTAAATTTCTCACCAAACTTGCATTTTTTCTTTTGATTCAAATCAATAATTATTCAGAAATATGATTATTATGTTGTTTATTGTGGTTTTGAAATGTCTTGATCTCCTCATGTGTTCTCATATGCTTTACCATCGGAGATGTGCACAAGTCGATACCCAAACCAAAAAATCATTCAACTGTAACGAGCGCTTTTGGGTATATATCGTTACAATGAGACAAGGTATCTGAAAGAAATATGGCGGAATACGGCTATAGTTGGTATGAAACAAGTCGTACATAGATGAAAATGTTGCGTTTTTAAGAATTCATGTCAGCTTTAACTACACATACACACTTTTCTGTTTTTTTTTAAAATCATATGTGAATATGTTTACCTGCCTGAAAGCTTTCAGAAAGGTCTGGAAACAAATTAAATATTTTAGCTTTAGCAGTTCCCTGTTACATGTAACTGCCCCTTTTGTCCCCCGCTTGAAAAGTGGGGGATATTAATTTGGGTTTGTCCGTCCGTCTTTCTATATGTCTGTAATGCTTTCGTTTCCACATGATATCTCGAGAACCCTTTGAGCTTTTGCAATGAAATTTAGCATAGCAACTCCCTATGGACTAAAGAAGACCCCTATTGATTTTGAGGTCAAAAGGTCAAAGGTCAAGGTCATAAATAAGCAAATTCTGTCTGATATAACACTTTCGTTTCCACACGATATCTCGAGAACCCTTTGAGCTTTTGCAATGATATTTTACATATCAACTCCCTGTGGTCTAAGGAAGACCCCTACTGATTTTGAGGTCAAAGGTCAAAGTTCAAGGTCGTAAATTTATACATTCTGTTTGTATGAAACACTATCATTTTCGGGCGATTTTGAGCTTTTGCTATGTAATATTATACCAAAACTCCCTAGGACTTCTCTCACTCCTCTGAAAGTGCCCCGCCCCGTTTGTTTTATTAGTATTTATTGTATTACATGTCGCTATTTTTAGCACAGGGACATGAGGAGAATTATTACGTATAAAACAGGTTCTCGGTGGACTTTATATTCTTATTACATCTATTAGAAGAAGGATATGGAGATAACGAACAGTATTCAATCTCAACGTCCATTAAACAATATACAAAATAAGAGCAGAGCAAACACGGACCTCTGAAACATCAGAGGTGGGATCAGGTGCCATGGAGGAGTGAGCATCCCCTGCCGACCGGTCACACCCGCCGTGTGCTCGTTGTCATGATCAGGAAATAACGGAAAAAATCCGTCGTCAATTCAGTGTATAAATAATGGACTAACAATTGGTATGAAAAACGTCAGTCAGCATATGACTCAATGATAAATTGTATTTGCTGACAAGGTCATTGTATCGACCATAGAATTTACGAAATGATGACTTTAAACGAGACTGTTGATATTCTTGTTTCATCAACTTGCTTGTCAATAATTTACCTCGTTTAAGAAATTGTTCATACGTAGAGCACGCTCTTGCGTATCAAATCAACTGAGATATATATACTCCGTATGCAGGTGATGAAGGTATATTGCTGCATAAGTAAGGGAAGTTGACGATAGAAAACTTAAAGTCATCACGTTTATCATATAGCTTGGTTGTTAGATTACCATTAGTATCTTTTTCAAGTAAAATATCCAAGTATGAAGCAGAAGTGTCGGACTCTGTGGTATCTTTTATCTCAAGTTCACCAGGATATATCGTATCGACGTAGGAATGGAAATTATCATTATTAATTGACAATACGTCGTCGATATATCTAAATGTCGAGTTGAAGGCCACAGCAAGTGTTTTCTTCTTTTCACGCATAAGATTTTGTATAAATTCTGCTTCATATGAATATAAAAATAAGTCTGCTAATAACGGAGCGCAATTTGTACCCATGGGAATTCCAATAGATTGTTGGAATACCTGGTCTCCGAAAACCACATAGATATTGTCAATCAGAAACTCAAGCATCTTCTTGATGTCAACTTCAGAGTACTTATGTGTGCAATCAGAATCTGTTTTAACAAAATAATTTTTCAAATGACCAATGACGAGGTAAGTAAATTTACGAGTTCCATTTTTGTTGAAGAAGCAGCTGTCAATGATATCAAAAAGCCTGGATTTTAATTTGTCCAACTGTTTAGTAAAGGTTAAATTAGACACCATGCATTGTGTAAAATTTTGACAATATTTACATGTATGTCACTTCATGTTTGTATACAATTGTCGCCGACTTGCAGCGGCTCCGTGGCCTAGTGGTATGTCTCTCGCTTCAAATGTGAGAGGGCGCGGCATCGCATATCGGACCGTCCACTTTTTTTTCGAAATACTTTTTTTTTAATAAACGATAGTATTCAGCACGTGAAATGAAAAATTTATGAGATCTGGCTTGTACAAACTCATAATATCATCATTACAGTGTGATAAATATTTCATATAAAAAAGAATCTTCTACACACATAATAAAGAATAATCCATCAAACCTTTATATCCATATTGGCATATTTTATTTGCTTACATTGTATGTAACCCCCCCCCCCCCCCCCCCCCCCGACCCCCGAACTGTGCATGGTTTACTGTTCCCTAAGCGGGGGACACAAATTCTCCGAATTAGCTTGTTCTTAATAAAACCGGTTCTATCCTATAATCTTTGAATGCGACAAACTACACCACTGATCTTTAATTTGAATCAAAGAAATGCCAAGAATTAAGTCCTACCAAGTAGAAATGAGCATATTGCAGTACAGAACCTCCTGAAAATACAAGAGTGGTGTGACTCAGTCTAATGGTTTATCAGATATATTGCGTGTCATAGTGTGCAGGAAGCAAAGGTCAAGAGATGGTAAGGCCTATTTTGGCCCCTGATTTTGGGTGTTACTCAGAATGATGCAACAGTTTATCCATGAAAACCTGGCGTCAACCCTGCCACAGAATGATTATTGGTTGTAAGTTTTGAAATACAGAGGTCAGAGAGGGGTAAGAAAATACTAACGTAGGTCTTTTTTTTTTTTATTTTTTACAGCACATTGTGTTTCGGAAAGATGGAGTACAAGCTTGCCTCATCTTCCAATTTTATAAACTAGTATCACATGTAATTTATATGTTAAAAATCTCAGATAGGCTACCAGAATTTAGGAAATTATCGAAAATATCCTACTTCTGCACCCTCTAGTGGCTTCCCTGTAAGTTTTATAGCAAGCATCGTTTTAAATTCTTAGGGACAATCTATCACAATTTTTACGAGTGTTTTGATTTTTACATCAAAAAAGGGGCAGATTTGACCGTTACACTACTTTGTCCTTTGATCTTCACAACGTTCACTCTCATGTTTAATTTTACTTTAAGACAGTAGTTGACATGTCATCAGATGTAATGAGGACAAAGGTAAAGACACCCATCGCAGCTTTTCCTGATTTTAAGCAAACGTTTAAACTTGGACATCAACATGGTACTGGCAAGGTTTCAGGTACATGTAGTTCCAATGATCATATGGAACTTGTATCTCCAGGTAGTGAGATCTTCAGCTATGAATAAGTCTTTATAATAATTTAAATTGTGATTTTTCAAGTCTTTTTTCGCGGACATTATCAGATTCCTCGTTTCACTGTTTACGAATCGTACAATCACCTGTCTCGGCTTCCCTCGACCATTGGGCTGTTTTGTACCAATTCTATGACAAAGGAAGTCACTGTGATTTAACTCCACAGTCCACACCAACTGCTGCAGCAAGTTTTACGACCTCAGCCTTCAGATTTTCGTCATTCACCTCTTTTTTAATACCCATGATCCTAATGTTTTCCCTTCTGCTATACTGATTTAATTTATCAGTCTCATAAGAATTGATTCTTACCCCTGTCTTCAGCTTACTGATGACCGTTTCATGCCTCTTAAGGTTCCTTTCTAGATTTCTTGTTGCGAGCGCTCCAAGCACAGGAAGTAGCAAGTGTAGCTTGTTCTAACTTTATAAAGTTGTGGAGACACATGCGGCGACGTTTTAACGGCAAAAACGTTGGAGTAATTGTATGGGTGCAGAAACCAAAGATTTGTTTCCCAAATTTCATTTGCTCAAAGTTTAATTTGATATGTGTAAATAAAGAATTTGAAATATTGGCAGCTGTGTAAAAAATATTGTTATAATATGTAAAAATAAATTTATGGGTGCATTTATACGTTTTAAATTTTATATGACTGGCAGTAAGTCTTTATCAACATTTCAACCAAAGGATTTTCCGTTGACACCCGTCGCTATGTCGTGATTTTTGGAGGATCGGAGAGTGTAAGGGAAAATCGTTATAATTTACATGCGTGTGGTTCGAAACATGCCTGCATGTCATTCGTAAGTTTAAGAACTAGTATATTCTTAATATAAACTTTATCAGTATTTGAAAACTCTGAAAAACAGTTTCCTTAAGAGGGTTTGGGGTCGTGGCCATTCTAGACTGTATTGATCTTCTTAAGAAGAATGGTCAAATTTTAAAACTAAAATGTGTGAAATTTTTCTTTGCCCAATGATAGTTGACAGCTCAAGATATTATATTTAAAAATTAAGTTAAATCTGATGGCTAATTTGTTGACCCCA